>NC_068328.1:9393939-9696969 GCF_000147395.1 Oryza glaberrima
TATTCAGAGATCCAAACAACCATCTGATACCACTATCAGATTAGTGAGCAGAAGCTATTCATCAATCGTCCCTTACCCCTTGCGGCAACAAGACTCCATCCATTCCTCCACTTGCTGAATGGGGACCACCAGCAGGCAGCAGCAGCCAACAGCACTGTACTGCACTTAACTGGTCCACTGGAGACCTGACAAAACACTATAAACATAATTAGACAAATAAAACTGACCTGGAAATCGGCCCCCCAACCTCATCAACCTCACCGCAAATTAAAGCCGTTCTGGAGAATGATTCAGATCGGTATACCGATCCATCTAGCACTCCAATCCTACTTACTTTCCCTGCTCCATCCACCCATACATGTAAATACACCCGGCACGGGGACTGACGGGGTGCACTCTGGTGTGCCCACTGCTCACAGCAAGATTCCCTCTCATGCACAGCAGTACGACACATCGCGTAGCACGCAGGGGAGCACGGGAGTGGGTACGATTAGCACTCCTAGCACGGTATCACCACCTCCACCATTGCGCCTCATGGCCCAAGGCGAGGCCGTACCGCGAAATGGCTCGGATCTCTCGGGCCCGCTTGCCCAGTATCAGTGTTCCACAGATCTGTATACGTTTCCGGGTGGGCATAGGGACGCACGCGGGCGCCACCCCCGGTATTTAATCAGTTTCATCTAAACGCCGCCATTTAATTCCTCATCCGGCGAAGTACTCGCAACCTGCGAGGGCGTGTACCCCGCGTTGCCACTTGTCTCACAGACCGACATGTGGGTCACACCTTTTACGGGACCCACATGTCGGTGACGTGCCGCGTGCGGGTGGGGAGGCGCGAGCGGTGGCCGTGTAGCGGAGTCGCGTGGAGGTCCCAAACCATTGTTGTGCTCTGAGCTCGTCTTCTTCCTCCAAAAAACCGAACAGTGGGCAGTGAGAAGAGAGGAAAGGGCATAGAAAAGTAGGGAGAAAAAGACTGCGATTTCGTGGGAGGAGGAGAGGAGCAACTCCACCGCGCGCGCTTCGCACCGCATTGCATTTTTCCGTTGTACCTGTGCTGCTCCTGGCCTCCACGCGCTGGGCGTTTCTGGCGGCGGCGACGGTTTGGTTTTCTGGGTGGTTTTCCTTTTCAGCTGCGAGCGAATCCCTGATGCTGCAGCTCTCGCTCTCCCTCTCTCTCTGCTGTTGGTTCAAAGGAGTTTCAGAGTTCAGATCAGGAGTTCAGGACGGTGAAGGTGACAGGAGGTTAGTTGGTTTGTTCATGTGTATAGGTTTGCGTAGTTTATTCTTGTTCTACATGGTGATTTTACTTGTTTAGAACTAGATTAGCTAAAGGTACATGCGTATAAAAGAAAAAGAAAATCTCCCGTCCCGTTCCCGTCGTCGTGTCCGCTCCTTGCGCCAAGACGAGAGGCGCCGATCTCCATCCGGGGAGGAGAGCTGGGGAGGGGAGGGGATCTTGGTGAGCATTCACATTCTCTTTCTGATTCATCTCTCTCCCACCGGGAGTAGTTTTGTCTGGGAATTTGCTTGCGTTAACCCTAGCTTCTCTTCTAGATCTGGAAGAAGCTCTTAACCCTTAATACAGATTGTAACAGTTTTGTTTGTTCCCCCAAAAGTTTGGGGGTTCAACTGAACCCCCCATGTCCCAAGTTGGATCCGCCCCTGGCTTACTCTGCGAGTCACCACTTTCATTTTCTTCTGCACCAACCAGGCTTGCGCACTTGCACACAACTGTATTTGTGGACACCAAGATCAAACCTTGGGGTGGAGACATCCTTTCATTTAGCATACTGGAGTACTTGTTAAGGGAGAAAAATGATAGGTTTGTAAACAAGTATAAATTTGAGGAAATGCCACAGGAAGGATCATTTTTTTTTGTTAAATTTATTGGGCTTTTCTTGATGCGCCTCCACTTACTATTGAGATTCTACAGGACAGACTGCTCGGCTCCTCGAGTCTATTAGTAGCGGGAATCGCAAGCTGTCCTCGTTTGAGCCATCACATATAGTTCATAATGGAAAATACACCATATGCAGGCTTGCTGCATTTTTAGTGTTGTGTTAATCAGCCTGCTCTCATGTTCATCACTTCCTCCTGACCAGCAGCTGTTGGGTCTTTTTTTTTTTCTCTCAACTTGTTCCACATAGTTGATAGGCCGAGCACCACCCCTACAATACCAGTGCAGCCTAAGTCAACTAATATATTGGAGAACTGAGTGACATTGTACTAAACCATCTACTTTGAGTGGCGTTGTGCTGATTTTCTATCTGCTCTACATAGAACTAACATAACTTTACAAATGTTCTGTGGATATATGTAGGCATAACGCACTTCACCTGAGATGATGTAGCAACCTTTCATCTCAACTGATTCTCTATACAGTAATCTTCAAGATGGAACAGATTTCAGTGAGTTCATTCCTTCTGTTCATTGTATTGTTCTTCAAATCAGTTACCTTATGACCAAAAGTCAAAAGTTAAGATTGAGAAATATGCTTCCTTTTTTGTTTTGGACAACTTCTATAGCTTGGGCATCGGTACAAGGAGTGCAGGCCACGAAGAAATAACAGCCCAACCAAAATTCTTGTTGGGAAGGATCTATTGAAGGAATTGGAGCACAGGAGATCGTCACCTAGTGTGATTGCAAAACTGATGGGAATTGATGTATTGCCACCTGCTTATGTAACCCACAATCGGCACCAAGATTTCAAGGACGTCTTTGAAGTGTCAGAGGAACCACAGGAGGCTATCGTGAAAGAGAGGTCCCATCATTTCCCTAAAGGATTGCCAAGCTTGAAACGAAGTGCATTAAAGTTAAAGAAGCTTATGCCATCGATGTCTCCCTATGGCGATGGACCATTCGATAACAATGTAGTGTGCCGAGATGGCTTTGATCGCCTAAACTCGCTAGAGATAAACAATCCTTTGTTTGAGAAGCGCCCCCATGACATGAATTATTCCGCAAAGCATCAATATGAGAAAGAGACTTCAAGTACTTTCAGGAAGTACCCTGCTGGCTTAGGTAATACTTCACTTAAAGATATTAGAAATTCATCAAGAGGAAAGCTTGAAGATTTCAATAGCATTGTTGTTTTGGAGCCAGGCTTAGGGAAAGTCCAAGAGTCGGGGAAAGCCTTTTGTACGCCAGACCCCTCTCACATCAATAAGAATTTCAGGAGAGAGATGCAGCAGGCTGATTTTTCTATGCAGAATAGAGGGAGGGTTTCACCAAATCTTTTAGACACTGAAGATGTTGATGTGTCTAGAATAAAACGAGAAAGATACTTGAGTAGGAATGCCGTAGATTCACTGTTAGAAGGAAAGGAGTCATCATTTGATCATCATAACGTACCGGATACGAGTAGTTCTGGATCATCTCAGAACTGTGTTAGTGGTGAAGTTAACTCCAGACAAAGCAACAGGCCATCATCAAATAGCTCACCCAGGAAAAACCGTCAGAAGTATGAGGAAGGCAGTGTTGGTTCTAAAACTCTTGCAGAGATGTTTGCCTTATCTGATTCAGAGAGGCTAAAGAGAGATTCCGACTCACATGCGCAGATTCGACACAATAAACTTAACCGGGGCAACAGCAATGGCAAGGAAGGATGCTTCATAGTTTTGCCAAAGCATGCACCTCGATTGCATCCTCACAGTTCATTGGACAAGAATTCCCCTCACAGTAATTTTATCCCAAATACATCAAATACTTACCACAGTGGTCAGTCTCACTTCAACTCTTTCTGCGATATATCAAGACTGCAGCAAATTGGAAGTCCCAGCCAATATAACTTGAGGAATGCTTGTGCGAAACATCAGACCTTGTGGCAACATAGATCTGCTTCCCCTTCTCATGATAATCGAAACCATTCGCGGTGTTCAACTGACAACTTTTCAACGTTTGACTGCATAAATGAGAAAATATTGTTCACAACAGATGAGGACTTGGTGAAAAAACCTGCTGAAACTGTACATTCTTCATTTGAATCATGTGGGGAAGAAAAGGTCAGTAGGCCCTTATATTAACAACTTCTGTAATTCAAAACAGAAACAGAGTTAATTGAGGAAATTTGCTCAAATGTTGCATACTGTGAACATGAATTTCTAAATGATGCAGTTCTCTACTACAAAGTTAAGAAACTTAAATGTTTCAATTACTGTTCCTGAATCGTATTCTTATTTTATGGTTTTTTGTTTAATGTTTGAGCATTTATTTCTTATATATCTCAAAGTGTTAAGCATTTAAGAAGGTATTCTAATGAGAACCCAGAAATCGAAATTGCTCTTTTCCTTCTTTTTTTGATAATTATATGGAAATAAATCCAGCCTCTAATTGCTCTTTTCCTGATTTTTTTTTCTTTGAAAATAGTAGGTTCTCTTTCTTTAGCCTTTTCTTGAGTCCAGAAGTGTACTGTTCCAGTATGTTAGAGTACCTGGTTTATGTAGTACTAGGATGCTTTACTTTGCCTTCATTTATCAATATAATGACGCACTGGGAGAGAATCAATTTTCATGCATTAGTTTCTGGTGTACCACTCACTCAAGTGTTCCCTTTTTTAGGTTTCAGCATCACCTTTCAATTGCCGTGATTATGAATCAATAACTGTTTCTGATCATAGTTATGTGGCAAAGTCTCATAAAAGCTTGAAAGAGGTTGGGCAACCAAGCCCAGTGTCCATTCTTGAGCCTCCAACTGATGAAGACAGTTGTTGTTCCGGATACTTCAAGTGTAACTTACAAGACATGCCTAGTAAGTGAGACAAACTGGCCCCATTTGGAACACTGGAGTATTCTGTTATTCATAGAGGAATTTACTTGTTTCAAAGAGGTCTGAACTGCATTACCAGCTACCCTAACAATGTAGAAGTTGATACAAATATTTAGGGACAATTGCTTATCTGACCCTATTTCGAAGAATAACTACCAATATGACCCTACTTTTTGTAGTTTGCTTATTTGACCCTGCTTTTCAAAAATGAATCTATTATCTGACCCTATTCCATTAAAGGGAGTTAACGGTGTTAAGTAAGGGGCAAATAGTCCCTTTTGCCCTTGCTTATTTGACCCTTATATCTTGCTTATTTAATTGACACTAAGTCTCCATTTCCACTCTGGCAATCAAAACAAAGAACAAAATCATAATTAAATGTCAATGATATCTTAAAGTAGTGCAATGAGTATTTTTAGTTTATAATAAGCCCTCCTGAGCTATTAAAAATGTGAAGCACCATAACTGTGTGCTGTTTTCAAACAAGTAGAATGGGCGGCCTCAACAGGAATAAGATAACATTTCCAATGACTCACATGACCTTCCGATACTGAACCTGTGACATTTCTTTCAGTTCAGCAACAAATTCACCTATGACAGTAAATTCTGTGTCGCCTGCAACAGAACCCTGCCCTTGATAGGGTCTCACTCTCTGCATCATACTAGTTCAGTGCAGATCCCCTTTGACAATTTTGAGGTCTCACAGCGAAATCTATGAAACTTCTGTTTGGTGGCTGGTGGGGTGCAATCGTCCTTCTCCAAATCTTCGAACAAACTAGATCCAGTAAAAGACCTACAGCCCCTGCTCCTACCAAGTACTTTAGAGCTTGATGTATTACGTGTTGAAGATCCCAGATCTTTTACAATGTTGGCAAAAGGTTTTGACATTTTCCAAATGCTGCTCAAGGGTAACTGGAGATTCATCACGAAGCCTAGAGTTCACTGATGTATTTGAATCATTGTTGATTTGCATACTAGATCCTGCATACCTAGTAATCCCCTATAGAGTTGCTAAAATATTGCCGCCTCCGCCGCCTCGCACACCGCAGCACCCCAGTGGAGCCCACCGCAGCGTCCAGCTCGCGGAGCTCCTGGGCGTGAGCGCCACCCGCGGCGTGCTACTCCGTGGCGAGGACACGCAAGGCCGCCGGGACGGCGACTAGCCGAACCATCTTGAACCGCGTGCGCCGCGTCTCGACGACGATGGTTGCGAGTCAAGAGAGGCCGGCATCCATGGCGCCGCCGCAAATCACTCCGTGCCCCGGCGCTGTTGCCGCGCCCTCCCTCCACGAGCCGGTGCCGGCGCAGATCCCTTCCTCTGGGCCCCACCGTCGCCGCCGCCACTCACCAGAAGAGAGACGGGATATGAGAGGAGACCGGATCTGAATGGATAGGGTTTCTTCGAGGGTATTTTGGTCATTATGAAAAGTAAATATATTTATTTTCTTATTTAAAATGAAACCTTAACGGTGCAGTGGAAACAGGGTCAGACGAGATATTCATTTTTGAAAAGCAAGGTCAAAATAAGCAAACTAGAAAAAGTAGGGTCAAATTGGTAGTTAGACTTTAAAATAGGGTTAAATAAGCAATTGTCCCAAATATGCAAATATTTATGAACTCAAGCTAAACCATCACTATAGCACCTGACTGGAGCATCATGCGTAATTAGCATACGCTAAAAAGGCATTTGCTGTCTAGCAATCATGACTAGTTAACTAACTAATGGCCGGTTTCTTTTGCAAGTCACTAAGCTAAAAGCTACAAATTTGAAAATTCATCCTTTTAGTCTAACTTTTCAATCATCCAGCTGAAGGCTCAACATGCTATGAAATGTTTATTGCCCTCTAATCAATGAACTTTCAGAGCACTAAACTGATAGTAAAGTTTAGTTAAAAGTTTGAATCAAAACTTTTAAAGTTCTTGTTTGTGTTTCAAAATTTTAAGTTGAGAGTTTCACTTGGAATGTTCAATGCTGGATTAACCATTTAATATTTGGAAATATTCAGATTGAGTCTGCTTAAAATAACTGAATCTTCTGTGTTGACCTCAGATGTCGAGAAACTAATAGATGACTGTGAGCTCCGATATGAACAAGTATCCTTGTCAAGTGATGATGACAGTGGTTCTTCTTACCGGTCTCTGGAAGCTTTTCAGGTTGAGGAGGAAAGGGGCTTCTCGTATCTCCTTGACATGCTTATAAACTCTGGTATGATAGTCGCTGACTCACAGCTCTTGTGCAAGTCATGGCACTCGCCTGGTTGCCCTGTTGGACCTCAGGTCTTCGACAGGCTTGAGAGGAAGTACAATAAGATATCTGCATGGCCAAGACCAGAAAGGAGGCTTCTGTTTGATCTTGCAAATACTGTTCTTTCTGAGATCCTTGCACCATGGAAATCCAGTAGACGGTGTTGTCCTGTTTGGGGCCCTGAAGGGCCTGTTGAGGTGGTTTGGCAAACAATGGTCAGGCGGCAGGAAGAGCTTGCAGTAGGACATCCTGATGACAAAGTTCTTGATCCAGAATGGCTGGAAGTTGGTGAGGACATCAATACGGTGGGAAAGCAGATAGCCAAGATGTTACATGGTGATCTCTTGGATGAAATTATATTGGAGTTCCTCTCAGGATGTGTTGCTTCATGAGGAAAATTAGTTTCTACTTCGTGCTACATCAATACTAACAGTACTCGAGTTCAATGGCATTACTGCAAGCCAGAGTTTTGCCTGAAGAAACTTGAACCACATTGTTCGGTGCCAGTAACAGCGTTTCAAAGTGCACATATGTTGCCCTTTTCTGGTCCATATGATAGAGGCTCTGTTTGACATTTCATTACACCTTGGGGCCTTAATATACAGGGTCTGAAGGGACAAAAGATGTATGCACATACCTTGACGTGTGTAGAAATGTGATCTTTTAGGATATCTTTGCTTGTTATCGGGGTTTCAAACTGTTCAAAAATCTTTAGGCAAATGTGTAGCACATTTTAGAGTAAACTAACATCTGAAGTCTTGTAATTTGTTCAGTATGTAATCTGCAATCGCAAAATATTTAAACAGGAGAATAGGTGAAGAACTGACGTGTTTTTTCCCCTCATTTTTACCCAAATGAGTTTTTCAGGGTGCTTGGCTGTCATGTTTGATGTAAGTGGCGAATAGATGTAAAAGCTACGGCACAATGCATAAGTGCACCAAATTGCCAGTAAAAAGCAATTTTTAATCCTGCGTCATTAGCTAGGTTGCATTGATTTGCTACATGATGGGAATTTTTCTTTTACCTTAGGATGTACTACTAACGTATTTTCATGCCTTGTAACTTCACATATATTTGTCCTAGTTTGCGCTGTGTATCTTCTCTAATATTTCGCTCTGGAGTAACCAGAAGTATTTTTTTAGTTGTATTATCGTATTAAGTACTATTTAGTCATTATTTGATTGCTTCATTTTATTTTATCAAATAATTGTCACTGTCAATTTGTTGAGAGTAATATGCCGAATGCCTGCTGGTTTTGATGTGGAATCAATACTGGTTATGATGTTGGCATATGATGCTGAGGACATTTTTGTTTCGATCTACAGATTTAATTTCAGTGATCACTCTTTCACCTGCAGCATCACGACTTTCCTCTGTTTGATCCTAACAATAATATTTTCTCCTAGCCAACTTATAAATAGATAAAACGTTTATATAACAAATAGAGGTGTCAAGTGATTATTGTAGTCCCTTAGTAGAACTCTCTTTGGCAATTGACAAACGGAAATATAACTTTACTAATGGTACAGTATTACATCATTCAGTTGTTACATGAGACAGTGCCGCATCAATTTGTTCAACGACCGATCTTTTTTTTTCTAAAAAAGAAAAGTTCTGCAAAAGTAGTAGCCTTTTCTTTTCCTAAAGACCTCTTCAAGTGTCCCTGTATTCGTTAGAGCATCGTACACACATGAATAAACAAGGCATAAAAACTTTGGACCTAATCTGCAACAAATTTTTATCAATACCATCGCCCACAACACAACAGTTCAGTAATAACCTACGGAGAAACCAGTAGGTAAAACGTAGCGTGCGTGCAGGTGCAGCACCTAACGACGCTTACGCTAATTTACGACCCTTGCCACGGCATAGTGCGGACAAACAAATCACAAAATTGATGGCCCAACGACGGAGAGCTTAGCTTAATTTGCTCCAAACCCCTCGCCGCTGTTCACATCACATCGTCTCGCCAATGCAGAAGTCAAGATGCTTAGAATAGATCGACCGCTTCGTGTGAACGACCACCACTAATATCTCGCTGATCACCAAACAAATATATAATTATGAGCATCCAATTTTCCTTCGCAAAATGCCAATAATCTCGAGAGAGAATTCTCGCAAGGGGGACAAGTTGTCACACGTGACACGTACTCATACGCGTACAGGAAAACGCTGTACCCGCCGTGTGATCTGCGAGAATTATGCAGTAATCCGCTCATGTGTGCGCGTACGGCGTACTGGCATGGCCGGCTCACCGGCTGTCTGGCTGCCTGCAGGAGCAGATTAAGCTTAGACGAAACCGGTAATTTAATCCCAAAAACCGGGCATCATTTGCGTATGCTTAAACCAGCTAATTAACTTGCGGCGGCGTCGGTGCGTCCGCCCGCGAGGCCAAACCAGCACGAAACCTCATAAACAACAGCTAAGCTCTCGGGCACATGTGCGTACATATATATGCATACACACACGCGTTGCGATCCAAGAGAAAAGGTTTTCGAAGTCGTTGAGGTCTTTGAGAAAAAAACAAACCACACAAGTCAAATTATATAACTTGTGTACCAGTATAATACTACTACGATGGCATCGTCTATCGATCTATCTCTCTCTCTCTCTCTCTGCCTGCTGCTGGTGGTCGCGACCGACAGAAACTGAAGAGAGAAGGGGGAAAAATTCTGCAGCGAGAGAAGCTGCGAAAGGAACGTTTCTCTTAACGTATTGCATGGCCAGCCGGACTGTTTCACTTTCTATTTTCTTCTTTAATTTTGGGCAGATGGAAAAAGGACGAACTGGTTGGTGCATCCATGTGCTTTATCGGAATTGACCTCACACAGGTCACTACCCAGTGGGGCCGGCCTACAGTGCCTGAATCCTAAAACACGGCTAAGCGTAGGGCCGTATGGGTGAATGAATTCGATCCGTGGAAATTATATGTTGTTGCGTTTGTTCTTTGGTTATTTGTTTGTTGGCTCGGTTCTTTTCTTGTGGCTCTTTTTGGGTGAAAAGTGGCTGTTTAGGTGATGGGTTCCATCCTAACCAATTACTTGCTTCGTTTCCAAGACACAGCAATGGAGCATCGGGTGTGTGATATGACTATATTGAGTATTGACCTATGGATTGAGTTATTGAGGGAAAGAACCGGTGTTCGTTTGAGCCTGATTAAAATGGCACGCATACCCGCAAAAAATAAATTTGTTGTATTTATGGCATTTTCACTTTGTTGAAACTTTGGTATTGCTAAAATGGGTACATCAAACTAACAAACAAGTGATCGTAGTACTGATAAGGTTTATTGTGGTGGAACATATCTATCCGGATTTAAGTTCTAGACTTATATGGCTGCTCATATTTATAGCTCATTATTCTTTCAATGGACGGCAGACTGACTGACTACATGTGGATGTCCGAACAACACTTTCTGCGCGCTTTGTAGACATACTCGGGAAACGGTGTTCCACCTCCTAGTAAACCTCAGATACTCTAGGAGGATTTGGGAGAATCTGGCATGCTGCACGTCGCAAGAGCACATCAAATCGGGCAATTGGGCTCAGCCTATGTCGCCCCAAGACTGGTGGACTGTAATAGCAACACACCCAGGGACACCGAGAAAAGGAATTTGCACCTTTTGTTGCTAGTGACATGGGAGATTTCAAAAGAGAGAAATCAAAGAATTTCCAACCCAGTGAACTCTCAACACTATCGCTCTGCGCAAAGATAAAGGAGGAGGCCAAGACCTGGACCCTAGCCATCACAAAAAGGCTAGCCGAGATAAACCCTTAATTTTTTTTCTCCTTTTCCTATGTAAATTTCCAAAGTTTTAGCTTTGTACAGTTTTTTCCCACTATATTTAATGAAATGGGCACAGTCTGGTGCCGATTTGTTAAAAAAAAGTATATACTCCATCCGCTATGTCACATTTGTATTAGGGTGTACTCATATTAGGATGGAGAGAATATATAGGAATACATGTAGAGTAGATAAGGATTGAGTCCACACAAATTAATCATATCTCAATATATATCTAACTACCATATAATCTAACGGTGGTGACTCCGTTAATCTTAAAATGTATCATTCTAATCGTTAGAGGTCAAAAATGGGCAAGTTAAAGCAAGTTTAGGTGGTGTTCAATTTCAAACCAAATTTTAGTTGAGTTTTGAGTGGGAACTTATAGAACTCAAGCTATGCAGAAACAGTTTTCAGAGATGCTCATAGTATATCAATCTAGTCTTTGAAGGTTAAAAAAAAGTAAAAGGGAGGTTGGTTGGTGTTTAATTCAAATCAAATGTTAGTTGAGTTTTAGAGTGGGAACTTCTAAATTTACCAAAAATAAAAATTGAAGACGTTTTTTCAGTATTTTTGTACGTCATCCGTATTTGAGTCGGTTTTTAAGCATTCGCTTTTGAAAATACATATATATGTTTGAGTTGGATTTTAAGCTTGTTTCCTTTTGGAAGTATAAAAGAAGTAGTATAAGAAATCTTTTGAAAAAACTCGCATGCTAACTTGAGATAAAATACAGACTTCTTATTGCAGCTCATGGTTTTCTGAAAAAAAATCCAAGCGAATTCCCATAGTGAATTTTACCCTAACTAAACTGTATAACAATAATAAAATTACAATAGCATTTACCCGTTGCAATGCATGTGTATTTTTTTATAGTTTATCCAAAATTGATAGGTTTGAAAATAGCAACAAAGTGAATAAATCCTACAATACCAAAGTCAATCCGGTCCCGATATATGCACAAGTTTCTAAGGGAGAAGATTCACACGGGTGAGTTTTCAATAGTGAGTCCAGAGATTTGATTCGCAGTGGTTTTTATCTCTTTAAACCTGTGTTAGGGACATATGCGTGAATGTGTGAGCGTCCGACATGTAATCACAAAAGATTCTTACAACTCAATAGTGAGGCATACTACGAACAATAAATAAACAAAACAAGCTAGAGACCCATCCTGTCGCGCTAAATTAAGCACGAGATTAATAGCTTTCACCTAAATATAACCGCACGTGCCGCTTAAACCAAGACCGACTGCCAGTCCGGGCCCACTTGCTCAGAAAATCTCCAATTCACCAGCACCCAGGAGGAGTCGGTGGCTGCCAATCACCTTCTTCGAACGAACGCCGCGACAGAACAGATCGAGTTCGAACGCTCTGACTTTCTGACGCCGTGGCAGGCATGCAGGTGCAGCTTCGGGGCTTCGGCGGCGGCTGTTTTGTGAGGTCAGATGAGCGAGAACAGCTGCCCACCGCGATCTCTGCCCGGTGTCGTGTTGCTCTCACCGGAATTGAATAGGAGTAGCTCGGTGACGCGCGCGTACGTACGCGCGCCAGCCACCACCAACTGGAACCCATCACCCCGGCCCGCGCCGGAAAAAGACCGAGCGCCGCATGCAACTCAACGCGCAACCACCGAGCGCCAGAGAGAGAGAGAGGCTTCTCGATTCCACTACCCGCGATGGCCCAAGCGAACCGCCCGGCACCCGTCAGCGCGGCAGCTCAGGGAGTGTTTGGTTAACGGTCATGCGTGAACGGAATATGGCCATCTATATTTTATATTTTGTTAGATATGACGATCCAGTTTTTTATTTCCTTTGTATGGATATGGTAATCCAATTTTTTATTTGGTTAGAAGGATATAGCATGGATGGAAAAAGCCAAAAGTTAGTGGGACCCATTTGTCATATATATTTTTTATCAAAATATAATCATCCGAGATCTTGTTTTAAAGATTTAATTGTAACAAATATAATGGTGTAATCAAATCATAAATTAGATAAACGGTTTAGGAGAAAAGTCATTTGGAGCTTACTTAACAGAAAATCAAACCAACCACAGCCAATCAGAACAGGACACATCACCCAGACTAAAACTAGATGGCTTCATCCAGCCAAATCGACCGGATACACTCATCCAGTATATAGAGAGAATATTCCCTATCCTGGGCCGCCCCATTCACCCTGCCCTCCAACCAAACAACACAAAAAATCAAGCGGCTATCTCCTATCCAGCTTCATCCACCCAACCAAAAACATCCTAAGCTGGTGTGGCCGCCACTGCAGTCTGTAGTAATAAACGCACCAAAGTACCAAACGCTGGACCCACGCAACGCTAGTGTGCAGAGTAAACACACACAGGTCGAGAAAACGGACTACTCCTAAATCTGTGCACCGCACAGTGGTCGACCGATCGATCGATCCCGAGTCCCGACGTTTTTTTTGTGCTCGGTGGAGCACTCCGGGGAGCGAGGGGACATGAATGGCACCCCACTAGCCATTCATTCAACCCGAGCCAACTGGGAACACCACGCGGCGAGTCCACCGCGACGACACACACGTCCTGATACCAATATAGTAGATACGATATTCTACTCCTCCTACCACCACTATTGCTGTTTACCATACGGGTTACGGGTACAAAGTACAAGCACGCAGCCGATCGTGTGTGCGTGCGCGAGTCATTAGTGCGTCACTAGCTCGAGCGCCACCTAATGATTGCTGCGTCCCGGGAAAAGAGGGGCAAAAGCGTACGTGACAACCAACGAGCCAGATCGCCTTCCGCTCTCTCGCGCGCGGTCGCGCCGCGCGCCGCTCGCTCGCTCGCCACCTCCCGCCCTTTTTAAACCCACCACCACTCGCAATTTCGCCTCCCCACCACCACCAACGCCAACACCACCGCCGCCGCTCCCCCGCCTAACACGGCCACGCGCGCTCAGGTGAGCAGCGGAGCTAGCTTACCTCGCTACGGCACGGTGCGACGCGAGACGCCGCGCCACGCGTTGTTTCAGGGAGGAGTACTACTGCAAGCAGGGCGGCGGCGCCGGAGGAAGGGAGGCGGTGGTGGGGGTCGTCTCTTGGGCGATGGGTTCGTCCACGGACCACGGCGGCGCCGGCGGGAGGGGCAAGAAGGGGTCGGGGTCGCAGCTGTGGAAGAAGGCGCTGCTGCATTCTAGCCTGTGCTTCGTCATGGGCTTCTTCACGGGGTTCGCGCCGTCGTCCGTGTCGGACTGGACGTCCGCGGCCGTGTCGGCGGGCGGGGTGGGGAGCAGCCACGTGGTGAGGTCGCTGCACGCCACGGGCGGGGTGGCCGTCAACCGGAGCCTTCTGGCGCAGGCCGCCGCCGGCGCGGTGGACGCCGGGCCGCAGCCGCTGCTGGTGGTGGTCACGACGACGGAGTCGACGCCCTCGGCGGCCGGGCAGCGCGCGGCGGCGCTGACGAGGATGGCGCACACGCTGCGGCTGGTGCCGCCGCCGGTGCTGTGGGTGGTGGTGGAGGCCAACCCGGACGTGGCGGCCACCGCGCGGCTGCTCCGCACCACGGGGCTCATGTACCGCCACCTGACGTACAAGGACAACTTCACCGCCGCCGACGCCGCCGCGGGCAAGGAGCGCCACCACCAGCGCAACGTCGCGCTCGGACACATCGAGCACCACCGCCTCGCCGGCGTCGTCCTCTTCGCCGGCCTCGGTGACACGTTCGACCTCCGCTTCTTCGACCAGCTCCGGCAGATCAGGTAACCATCCAAACCACCCCCAAAGTAAAAAAACAATTCTCTCACTCGCAATCTTTCGCCGAGTTAAACAATGCAAAGTTCTCTTCTTTAACCATCTCTCCTGATGCAAGCAAGTAGCGCGCACACACTAAACGCTAGCCAGTAAACAACGTTAGCGCCCAAAGCACACAAGCGAGGCTACTTGCAAGCAACTTTGTCAGGTTGCCTCGGCAGCTACAGCTCATGCACCACCTGGTGGTCGCTGCGCCGCGCTAGTTTAACCGGCGAGGAGAATCCAAGCCATGTGACGCGAGGAGGTCGCGCTCCCCCCGCATCCGCCATTCCATGGTCCTTTTTTTTTTCCATTTCCATTCTTTTATCCTCCCTGCCGCGCCTGCCAGATCTTAGGGACGAAAGGCAAAGCAGGCAGCCTGGACCGCTGAAGTAGCAGCAGTTCTCTGCTTTGGTTTCTTGCAGCCGCTCATTTTTTCCTTTTGGGGCCATGTTTTTACTGATACTAGTACTACTCCCTCCCTCCGTCCCCCCCCCCCCCCCCACCCCCCCAAAAAAAAAAAGATAAACTTTAGTTTTTTTTGTCTAATTTTAACTGTCCGTCTTATATAAATTTTTTTTTATAATTCGTATTTTCATTGTTGTTAGATGATAAAACATGATTAATAATTTATGTGTTACTTGTCTTTTAATTTTTTTTATAATTTTTTTAAATAAGATGGACGGTCAAACGTTGGGCACAGAAACTAGGGTTTGTCTTTTTTTAGAGCGTAGGGAGTACAAGTTTAGAACTGACTGCTGCTGCTGCTACTATCATGTGTACTCAGCCAATAGCATTAAGTTGGTGTGGCGCCGCCGTGGCGGTGTTTAGCGTAGCAGATGTCCAAATGTGTCGGCAGAAATGATTGGCACCCCTCAACTAACGGAAGAGGGGAGGCCGTCGCGGCTGTCCTTTCTCCAGGACCCCGAGGCGATAGCACAATGCGTGGTCGGTCGCTGGCTGATGCTGCATAAGCCGTCCCTGCAGATTGGGCTCGTGTGTTCGTACTACTGTCAACTTGAATCACGAGTTCAGCAGCAGCAGCAGCGAGCGTGCGTGCGTCGATCTCTGCAAGTTGCGGGCCGTTGCATGAGCCGCAGGGCGAATCTGCGTATGGTTTTCTTTGTTCGGTTTGCTGGGAGGGAAAAGGGAAGGCGGTCTCAGTACGTGCACGGGGCTCTTGCTGCTGCATCCTGCAGGGATGTGTGGCTGGCGCATAATACATCGCCAGTGATTTTCAGCGGATCGTGTTAGGTTCGTTTTGGTACGTGATAGGGCAGTTTCATCAACCAATGCGGCGCTCTGGATTGTGTTAGGTTCATTTGGCTCGTGACAGGGTAGTCTCATCAACCACTTCGGTGTTCTTGAAGATTGTTCAGTTAGTGGTACCCTTTTCAAGATGAGGTTTAGGTAATTAGGTAAAAAAAATCTGAATCTTAATCAGAAAAGAACAAACCCTTAAATTTCAGCATTCCTAACGCTGCAGAAATTCTGAATTGAGCGTGTTTAACTTAGCTTTGGCCCCTCCGTTTATGTTTTTTCCTTTTCCTATCCGTGCCACATAGTACTACTTAATTAGGTGCTATCATGCTAACCAGTTAGTGCCCTTCGCCGTTTCTTTAAAATGCAGCTCGATCGAAAACTAACTCATGACAGTTGAACAATCGAGTAATCGATTTCGCGACATTCTAGTCCGCAGGGGCCTGCGTTATCGTAACGGCAACGTGACATCGACAGTTGAGGACGCTCGAGTTTACGACATTTTAGCTGCATGCTGCATGGCCCGCACCCATAAGAGCAAGGATAATAATAGAGCCGACTTCATGCTATTAGCTAATCTTAAAGTCAACACATATAATAGATTAGTTATAAGGTTGGCTACAATTTTCTTCTCCTCTCTCTATCTCTCACTTATACATTAATTGTATTTGTCTAGGAGCTTGTGTTAAGCTAGCTCTTGCATGAGAGGCAACACCCTTAATTTTTTGTCACATATCTCTTCCACATAAGTTTACAGTAGACTTATAGCTCACTATTATACTTGCTCTAATATTATTCTACTGTAGTACTAGGAGTACTACCGTTTCCTAACCCCGAGAATTATGTTTTTTCCACAGGACATTCGGCGCGTGGCCGGTGGCAACGATGTCGCAGAACGAGAGGAAGGTGGTCGTCCAGGGCCCAGCGTGCAGCTCCTCCAGCGTCGCTGGCTGGTTCTCCATGGACCTCAGCAACGCCACCTCCCCCGTCGCCGTCGGCGGCGCCGGCTACGGCGCCGCCGCGGCGAGGCCACGCGAGCTGGACGTCCACGGCTTCGCGTTCAACAGCTCGGTGCTCTGGGACCCCGAGCGGTGGGGCCGGTACCCGACCTCCGAGCCCGACAAGTCCCAGGTCAGTTCCACCCCGTCACCTTTCACGCGTACCAAACTTATTAGAGAGCCCCAAATCACGCAAGTTTTACGTGTTACTACCGCTCGGGTGATCGATCGATCGGTCGGCGTCGCCCACGACCAGAAGCGGCAAGAATTCACCTCGCCTTTCGCGCGGCCAGAGGCAGGAAAGAAATGCTGTTCGCTAGCGATGTCGCGGTGTTTTTTTTTTTTTTTTTTTTGGGGGGGGGGGGGGGGGGGGGGTTCAGATTGAATGAGGCATTTCCGGCACGAAAGTGGCGTTTCGCCGTGTCGGTTTGCGCGTTCGGCGTCGCGCGTCTCTGCTCGGGCATGTGGTACAGGTAGGGGACGGGAAATTGGCCGTGTCTTTTGGCCCATCTGTCCCTAACTAACTTTTTTTTCTCCCCGGTCAAATCCTTGTCACCTGTCAAGTCTCACCTGATTTTTCTGCATTAAAAAGATCACACTCTAGCTAAATGGCTGAATGGCAATGGCGCTAGGTGATCATTTCTCCAACAGAGAGAGAGAGAGAGATTGTTTATTCTGCAGCAATCGACAAAAAAACGGATCGAATCTTGAGCGGCATTTTTGCAAATGCGTAATCGTGGGTTTAGTCTGATCTGGTGCTAATTTGGTGGGAGAGGGTAAGGAAGAGGAGGGGGGAGGGGGGGTCCCGTGGCTGAGTAGGATAGTGTACGGCTTTGATGAAGTCCAGTGCAAGGCAAGCCCCAGCGGGTGGTTAGCAGTAGTAGAGCAGTACAGTGGCCCTTGTTTTTAATGAGAAAACACACCTTCTTTTAGGTGTACAATCGATTGTTCATCTTATTACTTGAACCTAACCACTAAAGCAAGCACCTCTTTCGTTATGAGATCAATCATGCAAGGTTGTTAGAGCTTCTTTCTCTGCATTGCTCATTGTTTCCTCTGATGCCAAAATGTCTACCCATTTTTCTTGATTGTGCTGCATGATGAACCGTTGCCCTAACATGTTTTTGGTGCCATTGTTTTATCAGGACTCGGTGAAGTTCGTACAGCAAGTGGTCCTTGAAGATTATAGCAAAGTGAGAGGAATTCCTTCAGACTGTTCAGAGGTTATGGTATGGCATGTCAACACGACGCCGCTACCTTCTTCGCAACCGTCTCCTCAGAACAAGAGGTGATAGAACGATGAGCTGTAGAAGAGACTGGACGAGCCGGAGGAGAGGAGGGTGTACATTGTACATGCATGGTTACAACTTGAAGCTGCTGATTTCCTACTAGCTGCAAAGAAGAAAAAAATTTTGGTTTTCTTTCCAAGGGATTGATTAATCTCCCATGGGCGATATCATCATAATGTACATTTTTTTTTACTATTCTTTGAAAATTGTGATATATGTATAATCTCTTCTCTGTTTTTTTTTTTTTGCTTCAAGAGGGTTTAGGTGATTACACACAACAACCCCTCGGAGTGTCTCTCTTGAGACTAAAATGAATAGTTCAAAAATCCACTTACAATGAAAAAGGACCGTGCTTTCTTCTTATTACTGTTCTTTCCTCTTCAGAAGTTACCACAGGTCCACAGCTATCCAGTTTGCCAAGGGAAAAAAAACCTTCATGCTTGGGACAATTGTACAGACATGCTTCAGAAACACACAAACACATGAGGCCGTGTTCTTGGTGGTCCCTGAACATATTCATTAAGAGCAAGGGTCTTGAGTACGTTCATCGTAGTTGGCATGTCGCAATCGTGCGCGGAATTAAATTAGGCCTGATTTTTTTTCTTCAGGCAATGAAAATGCAGTGGAGTAGACAACTGCCTTTTGGAAAAGGCAAAGCTTCGAACAGTCTCTCAGCAATTAGAAGCGACCTGGCGATCAGCGTCAGCCATTATGTAAGTACGTGGTCGTGTAGGGTTTTCTCGCGATAATCTGCAGGTGTTTTGAGGCACGACTTTCTAGCTACTAGTACTCCTTTTTGCCGGCACTGTTTGTCATTTGTACTCCCTCCGTCCTAAAAAAGACAAACCGTAGATTCCCATGCCAATCCGTCCCAAAAAAGACAAACCGTAGATTCCCGTGCCAACGTTTGACTGTTCGTCTTATATGAAATTTTTTTATAATTAGTATTTTCATTGTTGTTAGACGATAAAACATGATTAATACTTTATGCGTGACTTATCTTTTTAATTTTTTTCAAATAAGACGAACGGTCAAACGTTGAACACGAAAATATGGTTTGTCTTTTTTAGGATGGAGGGAGTACGAGCTTTGCTGCTGCTATGCTTTCGATCTGCAGTAACGAGCTGCTACGGGCATGTGCATCGGTGCATGGTCATGTCAGGAGCAAGCTCGACAGGTAACTGAACGACGATAGATACGTAGGAGTATTTATCAGCAAATATTCAGAGAAAACAAAAAACTGCTTGCTTCCCGAGAATATGCATCACCTGGCAAGATTTACTTCTCATCTCGTTCCCCGGGGAATTTGTTTCCTGAACATGATCGATTCTGTTCTGAAGTCTGAATCTAAGTTTCAGAAATAAAATTCTGAATCTCTACACCTGTCCACTAATCTACACCGGACTTCTGCCTGTATATTACAGTTACAGCATAGTCTATCGCAGCGGTTGCTGCCTACTACTCCCTCCGTTTCGCAATGCTGTTTAGATTCATTAACATCAATATGAATGTGGAAAATACTAGAATGACTTACATTGTAAAACGTAGGAAGTACATCTTTAAATACTGTCTTCACTTTTGAGCTCCGGCAAAATTTCGATGCTTTAGAGTTCAGACTGGGTTGTGTTTTATCGGCAATGGAATGTGATTCCGAAGCACTGTAGCAGTTTTACTCTTGTTTGCTATTGATTCTATTCTTAGTACTTAATGCTAGTGATTTACTAAACGGCTCACATTGTCGGCGCTACAATGTCATGCTATTGTTAGAACACAGCATCCTTTTTTCTGCTTTCACTTGTTATTTTTGCTGAACAAAAAAGGAAATCAAATCTCAGCTTATATCGAAGTGATTTTCCCCAGACTGAACCTGAAACTTTGATCTGCCTCATCCATGACCACGCATCTCACTACATTTATGGTGGACGATTTCTCTCTGGTGATTTTTGTTAAACAAGAACATGGGATTATGGTGCAGAACGGAGGACAGGGGAAACAAAGAAAGCATGCCAACGAAGTAGCGATAGCAACATATCATTACACAGTACTCGTGCAAACTTAGACATTGAAAAAATCACAAACTCACTACAGTCCGTCCATAAACGATGGCCGACGTCGACGGATCGAGAATGGTCGTGCCTAAGCTTGTGTTATGTGTTGCAATGGTTCGTCGTGGGGTTAAAGGTTTACGCGTTTACTGCCAAGTAGAGAGAAACAATTTAGCGTTAAGATGAATGTATAAGCAATATACGCAGCACGTATTTCTTTCTGGACTCCCAAGTCCCAACCAATTGTGAGGCAATCAGGAATGGCATGGAATGCAACTTATATGATGCCTTCTTCATTTTTTTTTTAAAAAAGGCGCTTTTTCCATGAACTCTTCTTTATAGTATAGCATGCTGTAATTGAATGCAGTATGAAGCAGAAAATTACATAGTTTCATGCGACTCATGCAGTGGTTAACATTCTACTAAACGCCAGGAGGAAGTACAAGCTCACTATATCAAAAAGTTTAAGCATGTCAAACAGTACTACATTGTTGCTTAACTGTGGTAGGATGGAACACTTGAGCTCCAGTTCAACTGTCCTGAAGCTTGGCTTCCCCAGCTTTCTCGGCTTCATCCGAAACAAAATTCTTCAGTGACTCCACATTTCTTGGGCCTGCAGTAGCACAAAAGATCACAAGGATTTCCTTTAGGAGGCATCTAACGTTAACAACAGAAATCAGCGAGCAGGTGGGTGGTCAGATGAAGGACAGACAGAAGTTGCCCCTCAAAGCTGCAGTAACAAAGCATAAAGCTACAAAAGATAGGGTGAAACAGCGATGAAAAAGATGACAATATATTCAATCTGCATTTTAGTACGCACATAACTGTCAGAAAAAAACTTGCATATTTTCTGAAGTACAAACAGTTAGCAGAAGATCAAGCTCTAAGTTGTGAATTGCAGTGATAGGTATCAGAATGAGTAACATTCCAATGTTCACAAGATAGGGAATGGCAGGAAAAGACAGAGATACTAGAGCACATGCATAGTTTCCTAGAGCTAGAGGTAATGTATGCTCTTCATGCCGTACAATTGTAGGATACAATCAGTATCCTGGCATGCTTCAACTATAACAAGTCATGTCATGAGCAGAAAATCATAAACAAAACAATATAACGAGTTCAAGCAACGGAAAAATATAAAGAGGAGAATCAAGTGCTGGCAGATACTAGAAATAATCAAATGTTTTCATCAGCAGATTTGGCAGAATCTTCACAGAAGATGCTACTTGCTACTCCAAAAATGGCACTTGAGAAACAAACACTAGGGTCTTCGATTTTTTTTTTGTGGGGCTTGGCATTATCACAATTCTATTAGTTGAAATGGTTTGTAGTCTTTAATTCAGACTGCAGGGGGATATGGCTTCCAACACATGGCCTAAACCTCAAGAGAATTGGAGAAAATCTAACAGATCCAAACATACCTTTCTCTTTTTCAATTTTCATTGTAGACTAGAAAGTTGAAACTAGATTAAGCTGACCTTTCCACACAATAGCAAGATAGAATAATTTGCATCATAAACGAAGATTACCTTTATATTTTGCAACCTCTTCACCTTCATAAAACACCTTGAATGTGGGGTACGAATGGATATCCACCTTTGAGCATACTGGTTTGCTAACACCACAGTCCACTTGCCCTATCTCTATTTCATCTGCACCTTCCATAACCTTTCCCAAGTCCTCCCAAAGTGTTCCAAGGTTCTTACTGCAAATGACAAGCATCTAACAAATTAGCTTAAGCCATTAATGACAAGATTTATACGGTAATTCAATATTCATCATGGAGCTAAGAGTGAGATTTACCAGTGTTTGCACCATGGAACGCAGAACTTCACAAACCATACCGTGTCTTTCTCCTTTATCTAAAAATGAGAGGATTGCTCATGATCAAACTGGCTTAGTTGGAACAAATACAAGCATCACGCCACAACGGTGAACGACTTGCAAAAACATAGGAACACGAGCAGTGGCTCTCTATGACCCTTTTTTTTTTTACTAGTATCAAACATGCAGCCTGGAAAGCAATGGTATCTATTCTCCACAAACTAACAAGACAAAAAAGTTTACACTGTGACCCGATTCTAAATTCCCAATCCGTGATTGAAACCGGATAATTAAAACCCCGACGCTCATATAATCCATCATTCCAATGATTCCATCCCAGAGGCGAAGTAACACTGACGCGCAGGCGCCCATCAAACTTGAATTGTCAATAGATCTGCAATACAACAGCTACAGGTCTGAAACCAAGCATCGCCGCTATAGTACGAAGTGCTCCGGAATCTATTACATAATTCTACAACAAAGCAAGCCCGTACTGACCTGGACTCTCCTAGCTCGACCAACCTCAGTGATCTACAGAACAAAACAGCATCGTCGCCGGTGGGGAAGGCGGGAGACGAGAGAGAGAGAGGAGAGAGGAGCACACCTTGTCGGAGAAGGTCTCCTCGGTGAGGGTGATGACCTCGGCGCCGGATCGCGCGGCTAGGGCCACGAGGACGACGAGGGCCAGCGCCACCAGCAGTCGCGCGCGGCGGCCGGGAGCCAGATCCATGGCTCCAATGGCGGGGGACGGCGAGGCGGCGGCGACGACGACGACGAGAGAGGGGGGATGCGTGGGGGTGTGGGTCCCGTCTGTCGATGTAGTCTTCTACTTGGGCCGGGCCATTCGGAATGACGTGGGGCCCACGTTGGTTGGGCTGGCCCGGAACGGGATTACGGGGTGCGTGCGGCCCGTACTATTGGGCCCATAAAGCGATTGCAGGCTGACGTGAGGCCCATATAGGTAAAATTCACCCTTGAACTTTCGCAACAATTAGAAAGTTTTTGAAGGACTAGCAAAATACCTTCCTTTGCTATGAATAAAATAAAATATATTATAATATGTAATGGATATTAAAATATTATTGAATATATTAGTATCACTTGTTTAGTTGTTTGAACCGAATATTTGAACTATTTCATAATATCAGAAGATATCAGGAGCTAATTTCTAAAAAAGTAAAAAACAATAGTGGATGCCAGATTCAGTGCCATCACCATTGGGGACTTTTAAAGAGTATAGAGTACTCCCTTCGTCCCAAAATAAGTGCAGTTTTAGCACTATTTATGTTCAACGTTTAACTGTTCGTCTTATTTAAAAAAAATTATGATTAATATTTTTATTATTATTAGATGATAAAACATGAATAGTACTTTATGTGTGACTAACTTTTTTTAATATTTTTCATAAATTTTTCAAATAAGACGGATGGTCAAAGCGCTAAACACGGATATCTATGGCTGCACTTATTTTGGGACGGAGGTAGTAGTACATTTGGAGACGTGTCACAAATTTCCATACCTCCATTAACTGTTTAAAAAGTTTGTTGGGATTGTAGATTCAGTTTAATCTTTGTTAACGTACTGTGATAACATTCTCTATGATCACTATGTATATAAAAAGGATATCTCTTTCGACATTGTTGTTGTACACTTGTACTGGCTGCGAAGTTCTATTGTTGCCACAGCAAGGTCAACTAAAACTGACAAATCAGCATTGTTGCATCAGGCCTGTTGAATGTTACAAGAAATGTTTCTTGTAAGCAGTCTCTGTAATTATTATTTGTTGGGAGTTCTTAACTGTGATCTATGCGCCCTGCTTGAGACAGGCATATGCCTCCAAACTGAAATAATATATACTTGATAGAAACGATTGTTCAGAAATGACATGAACAATGAGCATTTCTGTATATTTATGAGTAATCAAGAGTTCAAGGCTGCATCTACAAACATCATTCATGCAAATTGTCAACTTCCCATACCTTTCCAAACTACACCTCGCACATACTCGGTTTCAAAAAAGACACCTCACACATACAAAACATTTTATACAGCCTGCACGTTGGAGGGGAAACTAAGATGACACAATGGAAGTACTTCTATTCATTTTCTTATAAGTAGTACTTCCATTCATAAATACTCTCTTTCAGAAATAAAATAGTAACAACTAGATGTCATTGAATTATTCCATATGTACAGATTGCACGTTGTCTAAAGTATGACAAAAGAAAAAAAAAAGTATGCCAAAAGATATTGATAAAGTGATTATTTATCTACTATACAAGAGTATTTTAGATATTATCTGAAAGCTATTTTCTTTGCCGGCCATGTTATCTGAAAGCTTGTTGCTTTAAGGCAAGAAGAAGGCCTATTTCTTTGCAGGTAGGCAGTTGCAGAAGTCATAGATATAAAATGACGTCAAATATATTCCCTTACTAGATCTTCTATATATCTTAATTAACGTGCTGGTGTACTGAGAACAAGGGAAGAGAAGTCAATTACGCATTGGTACATTAGCATAAAGCAACCGCATTTTTATACACAGACGTGCAGAACTCTCTTCAGAATAAGTTCGCCAGAAAAGGAGTTTTAGGAGTGTAATCTATTACTCTTAGGCCTCAAATTCACAATAGATAATTTATTCACTGAAAATTTTAGTTTTGGCCATTGTGTCATTCAGTTATTGTTACTTTCAGTTGTTCTAACCTTTGAGCTAAACTAAGAAAAATCTTGTGCCATTTTAACCCCAACTCTCACGATCGGTTGGGATTAAGTATAATCATTTATGTGGCCAATGATAAATAACATTATCAGAACCAAAAGCTCTAAAGAAATTTTCTCTGTCAATAGATGATTCCATCACCAGAAATGGCCATAGGAGGAGCAATAATCTGCAGCGACTAATTCGAGGCAGCGTATAGCATCGTGGCACGCAGAAGCTTGGGGATACACTCTTCTTTGCCTCCGTCCAGTCCTATAAATGGTGGAGGCAGGGTGGAAGGCTATGCATTGTGCTCATCATCTCAAAGCCCTTCATCTCCTTGTCATCTTGAGTTGCTTGAGCTTATAGATTTCGACAAGATGTCTTGCAGCTGTGGATCAAGCTGTGGCTGCGGCTCGAACTGCACGTGCGGGTATGCTTAGCTTTAATGGTTTCTTGCAAATAGCATGCGCATGATCGGCAACTATCTTCTCCTTTCTTTTCACTTCTCTGTCTTCTTTTTCCACATGAAACCTGTTTATTTATGTAATTGTATGAGTCAGTTTACACGCATGGTTTCTTGCGTTAACTTTTGTTATAAGATAAAGAAAATGAATAGAAATCCGGCTTCTATATCCAAGTGGATATACACAGCTAACAATTACAAAAAAATTTAAATCTTTTTCGATGACCTTATGCAACAATAACCCGGTAATCGCCCGTCTACTTACAACCTTTTGATGTCGGGATCATCCCACTAGATGCTAATTAATTGATTTGATTTTGTGGCCGGTTGCAGAAAGATGTACCCTGACCTGGAAGAGAAGAGCAGCAGCGCCCAGGCCACCGTCGTGCTCGGCGTCGCGCCGGAGAAGGCGCACTTCGAGGCGGCCGCCGAGTCCGGCGAGACCGCCCACGGCTGCGGCTGCGGCTCCAGCTGCAAGTGCAACCCTTGCAACTGCTAAGAAGCCATTTATTTGGCTATTATCATCTGTGTGATCGTGTGTCCGTGCGTGTGATGAATGAATAATAAAGGAGCCATATCTGCTCTGGCATATGCATAGTGCATATGCAGTTTGTGTGATCAATCTGCTGTTTCTGTCCCTGTGCTGATACGCACACGTAGCTCCTGAAACTGTCTGGTATATTAATTTACTGGTGTGTTTGTGTGGGTGGGTGTGATCGTATCTGTATCATATCAAACCATGCATGTATCTATCTAGTACCTATAGCTTGCTGGTTCACGAGCTGCTATTTTGTTTGTCTGTCTCTGTGACTTGAACAGACTGTGAGGAATATGCAGTTGAAAGAAAAGGGGATTTCTGCATCGTAATTAGCCTTGCGCCGCCGCATGCAAGTTAACTCTTAAATATTGGTCGAAGTTCATTTTTTTTCGCCCGAAATTACAAAACCCATAATTTTTCACCAAACAACTTTCAAAATTAGATATATTTTTTTCGCCGGGAAGGCCGAAGAAGGCCAACCGAGTATATTAAGAAGGAGTAAAAGTTACAAGGAAAAACATCAAATGCACCAAGGTGCAATGCCACACACCACACACTACCACCCAAGCACAAACCGCTGAGGGTAAAGCCTAGCAGCAAACGACCCCCGCTAAGCGTGGCCGAACGCCGCTAGGCCAACGGCAACACCACAGAGACGAGGCTCCGAAAACGATGCCACCAAGGTGGTCACGACATCCAGGATGCCGCCATCGCCTATCTGAAAAAGATGTGGTTTTCACCCAGAGAAGCTCGTCGAGAAAAGGAGAGGGTAACCCTCGACAATGCCCCAAATAGGTTACGACGCCCGAAGATGTAGCCGCTGCCGGCCTGGTGAACCACCGGACTAGGCTTTCGCCTGGGACCCTACAACCTTGACTGCAGGTCGCCGTCCACCAACTCAGAACCACCACACAAACAAATGGCAACACGTAGCATCCACCACACCACACCGACGCCCCTTCGTCGACCGACTTCATCGAACCACCACCCCTGAGAGCTAGCCCAAGACCCCTCTGTTCCACCACCCGCCGGCCGCCTCGCCAGTTTTGGCCAAAGGAGAACCCGGGACTAGGTGGCATTGCATCGGCAGCCTGAGCTTCCTCCGCTGACGAGCTGCCGCCTCAATCCAACCTAGAAACTCTCCGCAAAGAAGGGGAGGAGCTCCAGGAAGGGTGAGGGTGCCGACCGGCAACGAGGAAGATGACCCACCGCCGCCAGCTCCCTTAGCACTACCATCTGGCCACCGGTGGCGCTGCCGCTCCAAACTAGTGCCACCCGCCAGCGCCCCCGTTATCCGGCCACGCGCCTCACCTAGCCACCACGACGGCATCTCGGCTGCCCGCCCAGGACGAGCGGGGTCGTCGCTGCCGCGTCGGGCAGGCTGCGCTGCCAGCCGGGCATGCCACCGCCGCCTCCGCGCGCGGGTCGGCCACGCCGAGCTGCGGCCGTCCGCCGCCACAGCGCCCGGGCCGGCCTCGCCAAGCCACAGCCAGCCGCCGCCCTACCGCCTCGCCACCGGCCACACGCCGCCGCCACCACGACCGCACGCCGCCGCGCTGGGCGCCGCTGCCGAGCTGCCGCTGCCGCCTCTGGCAGCCAGCCGCGCCACCGCCGCCTCTGCGCGCGGGTCGGCCACGCCGAGCCGTCGCTGAGCCGCGGCCGTCCGCCGCCTCAGTGCCCAGGCCGGCCTCGCCGAGCCACAGCCAGCCGCCGCCTCCGTGCCCGAGCCAGGCCGGCCGAACCGCATCTGCCTGCCGCCTCGCCGCCGGCCGCACGCCGCCGCCACCACAACCGCACGCTGCCGCGCCGCCGCCGCGCAGATCCAGGTGGGGGATGGCCGGATCCGGCCTTGGGGGCGCCGGATCCGCCGCCTCTCCCCACCTCGCCGCCGCCTCGGACCGTGCCGGTGGGGACTTCGTCGTCTTCGTCCCGTCCACTTCGCGCCGAGGAAGGAAACACCATAAAGAAAAAGGCCTCGCCGCCGCCTTCCCTGCTCGCTGCCGGCTTCGCCGCCGGCGAGCTCCAGCGGCGGCTGAGGAGCGGGGATGGAGAAGAGGCGCGGGCGGCTAGGGTTTTTTTGCCCCCCGAGCCGCCCGCGCGAGAGCGACGCGGAGAGAGAGATAGAAGGGGTTTCATACCAAAATTAGATATATATAACATCCTAAACCATATGCCATAGTGTTTTTAATATGCACAATAAGATTATGAATTGCGATAATTATCTCTATTTCAAACAAAACAATTGTAGTTCGGAGTGAAAAATGGATTCTAACAAAGTTCAAAGCTCAAAGATATCTTTTTTTGGGCGGAAGGCACACAAGAGTGATTTAAGTAGTAGTACATTCCCATTTTGAACAGAAATGCACCAAGACATCGAACAGTTAGCTTGTAACCGTAGTTTACAGACAAGTAAAATATGATGGAAAAAAAATTAATCACTTGCAACTTCAATCAGACGGTATTATTAGAATACAAATACAATTCGATTACTCCTTTAATCTATACTAATATAAAAAGGAGGAGTTCACCGTTCCAATCCTACCTGACAAATCAACTATACCCCACCCACAGCGTCCCACGGCACTCCCACGGTCCCACCTCCCACCATCGCCTTGCCCACACTGGGATACCACGACTCGGATACAGAAACAAAATCACGTGATTTCCTCCCAACCTCCACCACGCAATTTTCTCCGCCTTCATCGCCGCCTCCTTCCCCTTCCGCGCGGTGCCTCCCTCCACCACTGCCGCATCGGCTCCTGCCTCCTATCGCCGCTTCCGCTGCTCCTGTCGTCACCGATGCCGCTCCCGTCTTCGCCGACGACTCCGGTGACTCCCTCCACCGCCGCCTGGTCCCCGCCTCCGTGCCGCTCGCCACCACAATTGGGCCTGCTGGTCCAGGGTTCCGTTGGCGCCACAGCCCCGTCGCCGACCAGTGGTTCAGCCTTCCGCCAGTGCCGCTGCTCCATCGTTCTCCGGTGGTCTAGCCTTCCGTCGCGCCTCCGGTCTTGCCGCCATTACGAGGGGCATAGTCTGCCATAGGTACTTCCAGCCGTGCGCCAAAATTTCTTCTGCTGGTGAGATCGAGTGAGACCCCATTGACTCAAATTGACTCTTCTGAATCCCCATTAGTCTTCGGTGTGGATTCTTATTCAGCTGAAGGGTATGCACATATATTAAATCTCTCCTCTTAATGGTGTGATTCGGTTCTTATCGATCCATATGTGCATCATTGCAGGCTATATCCTATCAAGGTGACTGGTGTTGCTCCATACAGACTAACATTGTAGACTTGTAGTTGCTATGCCTCTTCCAGATTACTTTATAGAGAAATTATATTGTGCAGGTTTGAGAATTGTTCAAGTTCGATCAGATTAAAGGGATCGGCTCACTTTTGAGAATTCATATGCTCCCTTTCTGATTCATTTGTTTAGTACTTTAGTTCTTGAGCACAGATTATTGTGAGCCTTCATCCATGAATAAATTATATATATATTTGTTCAGTCATTCACAAAGTAATTATCTAAATCGAGTACTCAGTAATATAGCAGTTCATGTGTGTTCATGTTGTCTAATGTAGAGCAGTGCATGACTGGTTAGACGATGATGCATCAGGCGGTGGCTGGCCGGACAGGTGCTAAGCAAGAGCATGCGTGCAGCTGATCAGTATAATGGGCATTTGCCGATTCTAATTCTTTGTCCCTTTTGGTTCAATTTCCCATGTTATAACAAACCATTATTTTTGTATTTCTGGCAAAGAAAGCTAATTTGCGTAAAAAATGAAGGATACAACATTTTTGCTACTCAAGGATGCGGTTGAAGTTGAAAAGTTGGTTTCATTGGTTATTACTGGGAACATGAAATGTTTTATGTTTAGATTTTATTTTTGTAGCCTAATAAAAAGCAAATCTTAATTTCTGATCTAATGTTATACTGCATTCCACCATTTGATTTCTTTAGCTTATACAGATATGCTGGGGATGGGTGAACAGGATGGAAGGCATTTTTTATAGGCCCTTGTCAGATGATGGCTTTTGGCTTTAAGATGCTCTATGAGAAGGGTCAAGGAGATTTTGTTCTGTTATTTACCATTGATTGGCCTTTGGTTGATATATATGAATTAATATACTCCATAGGCACAACAAAAAGGTAATATTCATATATGCAGGATTATTTCTTTGCTTTAAGTTTTTACTAATTTTTACTATGGTTATTGGTCACTGGTCAGATAAGGGTACATACATATATTTGCGTAGTATAAACATATTAAAGAAACTCAGCTTAGTGTATGCAAGGGGGCATGGAACAACTCTGATTCTGAATAGGAATAACTTCTTCCTTTTTCTGGGCTAGGAATTTGAGTGTTTACTTTTTCATTAACAAGCCTTATATGCTCCTAGCTAGCAGCTGCTGGTGAATTGATAAAATTTTGGTGATTTTGTCCTAACGCTTCAAATTTTGTTTTGGGTAGATCCAAGGACAAATATATTCTCCAAACACATGAACTTTTGTTAAAGAAAAATAAGATATTTTATTTTGATGCACAAGTATGTGCTATAGCCCCAACCTCTACCCAGGGGCACACGACCAAAACACATTCCATGATGCTCCAGAAGTCTAGCACTACTACAACATGCATAATTTCATCTTTATATTGGCTTTGATCCGGGATTATCCTAGCCATTGTCACATGCTGCTAAGAGGCGTTCCTTTTTTCCTTCTTTGTGAGAGGAGGCAACCTTCATATAAGCCTGGTGGCATCTCTGACCACATGTTTGGAGGATGGAATTAGGCAATGTGATGCACATGACTTCAATGAAGCGCGTTAATCAGGGTTGTAGGTCTGGAGGATGGCATTAGAGAAGGTGATGCACATGACTTAAATGGAGCAAGTTAATCACGATTGCAGGTTTGAAGGACGCCATTACTTACACATAATTCCCTGTCAGAATAATATTTGACATTCATATGCTTGCACACATATGAAATCCCAAAATTATCTACCTGAATGTTCTTGTTTGCCACATGCATACCACAACACTATTGACTATTTGTGAATTATCTGAAATTTGCATTTTACTTATGTATGCTGATGGTTCTCTCTGCTCAATCTCAATTCAAAGAGTTACATGTCATTTTCCTTATAATCTACTGTTAAGTTCCTATTGAATTAATATTCGCTGAACTCTACCCAACCATGTTTGCTGTTGCTCCAACCAAAATTAGGAGGCTTTATGGTCTTTGTGTGTCATACAACTTTATATATGAATTTGAATTTAGTTTTACATGGTCTGAACTTGGGCTTGCATTGCTCAAGAACTTGGTTGACAACATTCTGAAATTGGCCTTGCATTATATGGCATCCTGTGTAGTGTAATTAATGTATTGTTTCTATTAAACATAAACAGGCATATATATTTTCCCTGTGAACTATTGGTTATGCACTGAGTTAATAATTCCTTACAGCCTTTAGAAATGTGGAACACTTTCCTTTTTTTTTGTTACAAATTTCCTAGGAGCAAAAAAATTGCCAATCACATCTCATGTTGTGTCCTCCAAAAAAAAATGTTGTAATTTTCTGTCGTGCTGATGACAAATTCTCTATATATACCTCAAACAAGCTATTCATTTTCTGTATTTGGAGTCTTTGTCCTTGCAATATGTGTGAACCTTAGATGTCTAACATTTGCCAGATTAGTGTTTGAACATTTCATATATTATTTTCTGAGCATTTGGCATATTAGTTTCTGACTTGTCCTTATGATGTAGGAGCATCTGAATTTAGAATCTGAACTTCGACAAGCATCTAAATATTGTTCAATGTTTTAATTTGCTGTGAGCTAATGAATGTTATGAATTTCTCATAGCTCAAGTACCGGAAGTTTAGAAATTCTCCAGTCAATGTAAGGTTTGTGTGGGTTTAGTGTCTGACCTTAGCCATTGCAATGTGTGTAAACAATATACTCCTATTATCATTTAAGGTTGAACATGGAATGTATCTTTTTTTTAGAACTACATGAAATGTATCTGAATTTAGTGTGTGGACATACCGTTGCCATTTTTTTGAAGTCAATGTATAAATATGCCCTTGCAAGCACTGTTTCTTCCCATACTTTTACTTTTTTTAATTTAAATATACATTGGAAAAACGTGCCTTGCACGTGCATTATTACTAGTCCTGATATAAGTATACACAGAATGACAATGCCAAATCCAGCCCATATATCAAGGAGAAAAAAACAAATCTAATTCAGAAGGGGAAGTCTGAATTAACCCCTTAAACGATTGGGTGAGTACAGATTATACCTTTTAGACCCAAAAACCATATATCTTTCACCCTCAACCACTAATACCATAGTGGTTTTGTTTTTACGTGGCAGTCCACTCAATATTTTTGTTAAAAAGAACGGTGGGACTCATTTGTCATATTCTCTCCCTCACCCCTCCCTCTTATCCATCTGATTCTCTCCCAAATCAGCGGGGCGGAGGAGCTCGAGCGGCAAGCGACAAGATGGAGGCGGTGAGCAGTGGAGGCAGCTAGGGGTGGTAAGCAGCGAGTGGCGTAGGCGGCTCCTCCTTGGCCTCCTCCGGTGCGCGCCTCCTCCATGCCACGTGACTTCTCCTTGGCCACCGCTCACCATCCTCGACTATCCCAAGTTCCGCATGCTGCCCCAAGCTCTCCCCGTCGCCGTCCTTGATGGAGAGAGACGGAGGTGAGGGAGGGGGAAGAGAGAGAGAGAGTGATGATTTTGGAAAGAGGGAGATATAAAGAGATAGAAAGGTGAAGGGAAAGAGAGAGGGTGAGATTGACAGGTGGGACTCGCTGATTTAAAAAAGAAGAATTGCTGACTAGACTATCATATAGGACCAAAACCGTATTAATATTTGAGAGTAAAAGATGTTTGATTTATGGTCTATAACTTGAACTTACCTATTAATTCAAGGGTAATTCGTTCTTTTCCCAATCTAAAATCGTGTTTAGGAAGAGAAGTAGTAGCATACATCGTCAGGAACTGGGGAGCTAAGGATTTGGGGCAAAACTACACTGCCAGATGCTTTAAAACATTAAATAAATTCTTAATACTCAATTAATCGTACGTTAATTATATTTCGTTTTATCGTATAGCTAATCATCCAAACCGGTTAGACGAAAAGAACGCGGCCTTCTAAACAGGCCTAAATTAGGCGCGTACACGCGCGGATGCACAACCACAAATGCTCTGGGTAGGAGAACCGAGAATGCCAGCACGTTACTCCCTCGTGATGTCTCCACTCCCCAGATGGACCAGGCCAGGTTTTAAAATCCGGTGCTGTTGCTTCACGAGAAATGGCCCGCGGCGTCGTGCAGCTGCAGCAGCTAGTGGTAGTGGTCGGCGGCGTTGCACTGAATGCGAGAATGCTTCTTCCTCGTCGGTTATTCAGCATTCGCATATTCAGATATTCTGATATTCCCCTGGTCGACCACAAAGTAAACACGTCGGTTTCCCAATTATTTTTTCTCACTTGATTCTTAACCCCGAACAGTGATATCCTTCTCATTGCTTGCTCACATGCATGCCTAAGAGACTAATACAATGATCCCATCATAAGATTGCAAAGCTAATAAAGAAAACATACGGTGCAAACAGAGGTACTTACTCATTACTGTGGTATTGCGCGCCAGCGAATTCCGCAAGGGTACCAAACTACCAATGACTCCCACACCAACTAATAAAGTACTGAGAATGTACACCTAGAATCAATACCACACAAATAGTACCATCCATGATAGCAAATGTTGGGTGATGGACTGATGGTCTATTCTATCATCTACCATGTGCTTACACGGCCAATTCAATTCGCATATATACTACTACTTCGAGAGAGAATCGGATCCACATGACCATCCAGGCACTGGTCACGCATAAAGTGCGTTGTCCCCTTCCAACTCCAAAGCTAGCATGCATAGCTCCAGAAGGATAATGGGATCAGAATCATCGATATCGTCCGAGGCTTTAGCTACCCAACACATGGCCTTGCCGTATGCATGCGCATGTTCCCAACCCATCATATCATATGCCCCGCGTTATAGGCTACTGGTTGTACTGGCTTCTTTTGTCAACCATCCGACGCACGGCCACGTTCTGCGCCGTCGGTTGGGCTGCCGAGGAGGTTAGTATTCTTTACTAGATCGATCTATCTGTCGTTACATGTCATCTTATCCCAAATGGATCGATGGCTTCATTAGGATGACATGTACATCTATCTAACCCGTCCATTTTCTCCGGATTAAGATAAGATAGATGGTGGTGGCCTCCTCTCCTGCCCGGATTATGACTCATCACCACCTCATCGGCGACCCCATGCATGACGATCTGGAATTCTGGCCCAGCTGCTAGGTCTTAATTGCAGTTAATCTCAAAGGGTTTTTAGATTAGCAGGAGTAGTGCTTTAGAGGTTTTTTCCTCTTTAGTTTGCCCAGTACAGCTCAGCTTTTGCTTCTAGAAGGTGGTTGCAGGATAAAAGGAATGGCCGTGAGGGGTCGCCAGATCAAGAATCTAAAGAGAGCGCTTTTTTAGTTCAGAAATCGATCGGCACTACTGTTGATCGAGTACTGTACATACGTAGAGAAAACGTGCTATCAGAAGAGTTCGACTAGATTTTTCATTTGTTCACTCGCCCAAATTCCAAGCCTTATCGTTGGAATTCCTAGCTTTAGCACAAGAATCGGCTGCGCCCAATTATGAAAGCGAAGGTCTCAAAAATGCCAGCTTGCTATCATTTTACCGAATATGCAGCTATCTCGATCGCATCCAGGACTCCAGGCTCTATAGGGTCACACAGATGACATGACAGTGGATGATTCTAGCTTTCCTCTTTGTTGTTTTTACTTTTACGTTTTGGCGTCTTTATTATTCTTCCTTTCCGTAGGCAACAAAATTGTACATGTTAATTCTATCCAGTGCGTTGCTCGCTGTTAGGTTTTGATTTTGGACGGTTCGGCGGTAGCTCCTTTGTTGATCTAGCAGCAGTCGGTAACGCTTAGTGATGGCCGGTCCAGTGCTAACCTTTTCTTGGGTTATATAAAGACGTTGTCGGTGTATGGTGGTGGTGTTTTTTTCTTTCTAGGCTGTCGATGATATGAGCCCAGGGGTATTAGGACCAGAGGGAGGAGGCCGTCCCCGGTACCCACGTGGCACTCCCCCGAGGGAGGGTCGGGCCTAGGATAGGGCGGCGGCGGCCCCCTCCATGCCTGGGGTCAGGCTGCCCCGACCCCCTCTGCATGACGCCGCATGTGCGGGGTTAGGTGGGCGCCCTCAACACCCACCTAACCGCATTTAAGGCGGCATGAGTGGGCGTGCCACGCCGCATGCGGCGTGTTGTGCGCCTGACCGGTTTGTGACCAGCCGAATGATTGATGGGACCGGAGTATTGCGCCTGTGTACTACTCCCTTGTCAGGCGGCGTGCAGTCTGACCTAATCCGTCACGTCATGATGATGATCCTAGCCGGAGTCGGTTCATCTAACCCGGTCAAAGCAGGGTTTCCGTTTTCCGGCGCAAGTGAGGACCCAAAAGTCTTCACCCATTAAATGGTGAATGACACGGGTGTCCCCTTGTGCCGGTTGGATTTGATGGGCCCCATGCCACGGCGCCCGTGCGTGTGGCTTCCAAGTCAAGCAATAAGACATGCATTTAATGTAGAGAATGTCCTCCCTCATCCCTAGGTAGACTTCTAGGCCCACGTGCCAGCCCCTTGAGATATAAAAGGAGGTCTAGGCTTGGTGAGGGAGAGGGGGCGATTCTTTGGCGAACTCATGCTTGGGTCTCGCGACTTAAGTACTTTGTAACCCACACTCATCAACCAATCACAGGACTAGGGTATTACGCTTCTCAGCGGCCCGAACCTGTATAAACCCCTTTTGTCTCCTCGTTCCTGAGGGGCCAGACCCCCTCCACTTCACGCCATTCCACAAAGTCCTCGATTCTCACCTGCTGCCCCTGACCGAACTAACAAAGGGGGGCCTCACTATCCCCTGCTTGAGGAGTTCACCCTCCGACACAGGCTATTGCCTTCCAGGGTACTAGTCTTGTATTTTTTTTTCTGCTCTATTCAACGAATCAACGAATCATCGCACCGTCTAGTGTTGTTTGTTAAAAAAAAAAATTGGGAATCAGAAATACCCCCATCCATTGCAAGAAAAAACTCAATCTAAATAAAAATATGACCACAACGAATCTGAATAATCCTCGATGCGTCGCATCCTACGATGTTGGTTTATTTTGAGATAAAGGGAGTATCTTATTAGCACATCACATGCAACAAATATATATCCTTATGCCATGTCATTTATTATTATAGATTTGAAGAATATGTTTATTTGATATTTTAAAATAGGCAAAATTGGTTATATAGCATCGAAAGTTCACATTTTTGGTTTTATAGCACCGAAAGTTACCGGTTCACTTTAATAGCATCCAAAGTTCACCCTGTTCCCATTTTTAGCACTTCCGTCAATTTTTCCGTCCGTCTTGATCGTTAATGATCCAACCACACACATGATATGACATTTCTACCCCTCATTGACATGCATTATATTTGTACTTGTGAGGGGTACAAACGTCATATCGTGTGTGTGGCTGGATCAAGACGGACGGAAAACGATCGAGAATTGATGGAAGTGTTAAAAATGGGAACATGGTGAACTTTAGGTGCTATTAAAGTGAACTGGTAACTTTCGGTGCTATAAAACCAAAAACGTGAACTTTCGATGCTATATAACCAATTTTGCCTTTAAAGTAACTTATATAAAAGTTTTTTTCAAGAGATATAAAAAGTTTTTACACTAAATACATCCTTTAACTGTTTAGAAAAAACATGAAAATCAAGATAAGATCTTTATCTTAATTTAAAAATAATGAGACCTTGGTATTACACGATCTCATCAACACTTTTATTAGGAAAGAAAAGAAAAAGGATTGTGTTCTTAGGGCATGTTCAATGGTAGAGACGGGTATGGTCTCTTAAATAATACAAGATTATTTAGAGACCATGTCTTTACAATAGTTGAGACAACAAAGGCTCTAATCATTAACTCAAAAAAATTCCTTTTGTTAATATTCTTTCCATCTGTTTATCCTCATGCAACCATTTTTCCATTTTTCCATATTATAGTGACTAAGAGTCGTTGTTAAGCCATTGTCATGCATAACAACGATGTTTTGTCTCTCCTCTTTCTCTTTCCTCCATGTCAACAAGTATTCCTAATTAGCAACGCTAAGAGACCACTATTGACAACCATTGTACATGCCCTTACCCTCATTTTCTCAACCCACCTCTCTCGTTTTCCGCGCACACGTTTTTCAAACTGCTAAATGATGTGATTTATAAAAAACTTTCTATATGAAAGTTTTTTAGAAAAATCATATTAATCCATTTTTTTAAAAAAATTAGTTTATACTTAATTAATCATGCAATAAAACAAACTTCGTTTTCTATGTCGAGGAGGAAGGGTTCCCAACATGAGCTGAGAACAAGTACTACCTCACGTTCCCACGACTGTCTCGTGCAGTGCCACGTTCGTCCACGCAGGACTAACCGCTACACGCCGCGACGTGGCACGATAAGAGCAAGTATAATAGGCTGTTTTAGCCGGCGATAAAACGGCCACGTTAGATTTGTTGATGAGCTGGGCAGGAGAGAGAGCGTGAGCCGGCGAGTAAATTATCGCCGACTACACACGCGCTCCAACGCAGTGCAGCAACACCAGGTTAGCTATGATTGGGCCACGCAGTTGTGGGTCCACGCGAGTTGAGGCGAAGCGGAAATGGCAAGATGAAGCAACGGCAACCGGCCAAGAATGCAGAGGCAGCCAACGGCGACCACCGTGGTGAGCTTGAGTGCGAAGTGCTCGACGACAACGGAGCGGAAAGCTCGCCGACGAGGCAACAAGAACTATAGCAGAGAGAGCTCGTTGATGGCGAGATATAAGCTGAGCTCGAGGACGTCGTTGGCTGTGTTGGTGGTGACGAAAGCTCCGAGGTCACACGACGGTGCCATTGGCGGCGACAGAAGCAGCTAGCTCGAGGGTTGTGGCAACGGAGAGAGAAGTTGCGAGCTCGAACGATGACTGGAGTGACGGCGGTACAACGTTCCCTGTGCAGCTGCCTGTCATCCTACTTCACCCTTGCTCCACTCATCCGCCGGCTTCTCCGGCTCCGCTGGCGTCAATCCGCTAGCAACTGGAATCTATCTGTGTCATGCTCGTAACTTGTGAAAAGACATCCTCGCTAGGTTGCTGGGAGCAACCCATTCAAGCAGGAGGTGGGAAAATAGGTACAGTACCGCAACAAGCAAGAAGATGAATTGGATGGGGGAAGCTTAAGATTAAAAAAATGGATAGCAGTCGGTATAACCCTGCTTATTGTATACGTTAACTTTTGGCTATAGCTATAAGAAGCTGACGTGGTCATTTTTACCGTCATTAGCCGGCTGCACCATTAACCTTGCTCTAAGCCCCCGCCGGTGCAGCGGCGCCGAAGGGAATCAGCAGCAGCAGCAGGCAGCAGCTGGTGCGAGGTACGGAAACGGAATAATCCTCGCGCAGAAAAGGGCAAACCGGCCGCCGCCCACGCCGTCCAGCGTCGGAGATCCACGAGACCGTAGCCGGACGGCGCCGCGTGGCGGGGCGCCACGGCGCACGGGATCCCGCGCCGCGGAACAGCCACACCGGGGCCGGTGGGCGCCCACTTCCGGCCCACACACCACCTGCCCGAAGCGTAACCGGTACGCGCGCGTGGGTGGCTCGGGAGTCGGGATCCTCTGTATACGGCGGTAGCACCTGTGGCCCGTGCTGTTGTTGCTCGGGGGTGGGGACCACCTGAGGCTGAGAGAAGGCGGTGTGGCTGGCCTGGTCGGGGTCGGTCTCCGCCAGCCCGGTCCACCCCGTTGCGACTGTCTGCTCCCGCGCGTCGGCTTGCGCCGCCGTCTCTGATTCTGCTACACCAACACGCTGCTTTTTACACAGGCAATTGGAAGGGCGGAAACAAACGGCACCGTCACTCTGCTTGCCTGACACCACTCACCAAATACAGTGCCGCAATTCAAAATTCTTGGTGATTCATGTGCTAGTAGTTCGGACTTCGGAGTGTTCGTTTAGCCCCCCGCTAACACGCTTAAAAAACCGATTTTCTTTTCACCTTTACCTCTACCGATTGGGCTTCCTGATATAATTACATTACTTATTATTTTTTTGTCGTTACAAAATTTCCACCATTCTTAGATCAAAACTTCTTACTCTCTGTATTCCATCCAAAATATAAAAATATAAGTCTATCTAGAAATTTAATTTAAACATCATAAACTATGAAATTGACTAAAAACAATAATAAAATCAATCAACTAAGAGCATTATGAATGTATAAGAAGTAATTTAATCAAATCTAAAAGTAAATTTATATATATGGTCAAAGTAACATACATATACAATAAAAGTATTTTGCAAACATAAATATTTTTCATCATAATATAATCATGTAAGTTATAAAGATTTAATTGCAATGAACATAATAGTGTAATTGGACTATAGATCGGATAAGTAATTTAAGAGAAAACTTTATAAGAAAAAAAAGACATATATGACATAATAGCAAAGAATATATGTATGAGTAGTAAGAGTACTTATCTTATGTATATGGTATCTCTCATCGATATTAATGGTTCAATTTCTACAAAATACAAAATGAAAAAAATGTAAAATATAGGCCAGAAGTAGTATATATATATCGTATCTTAAAATTTCCTAAAATAACACCCCTAATTATTTCTATACAGTTAACGTTACTACGGTACAACATTGATTATTTGATAGGCGGCGTTTTTACAACTTTGCTGGTACACAAATGGAGGAGTACCCATCACCATGGACCGCTATCTGACCGTCCAATAACGGCAGTTGTCGTTCAACCCTCACATCCTACGGCAGTAGATCTGTGGACGCCAACGTGGAGGATGACAGCAACCCCGGAGCAGCCACTCCCTCGCCCACTCCAGAGAAGCCCACGAAAATCCATACCGGTAGTACTAGTGGGGCCCACCCAGCAGCCACTCATTTATTTTCCAGTTCCGCCTCCGTTTCAACCCTCTCTCCCTCTTCCTCAGCCGGGGAAACTTCCTTTTACACCCACCAAACGCGAGCGCGCACACACAGAGCCACACGGGAGTGGGGATACTCTCGCCGAAGTGATCGGCGCCGCGGCGGCGTGATGGCGGCGGCGGCGACGATGACGTGGCACGAGGAGCTGGCCACGCTGGTGGGCGAGACGGGCGTGCGGTTCCCCGGCGCGGGCGGGGGATCGGCGGCGAATGTGGCGGCGGCGGTGGGGGGCGGGTGGTACAGGGGGGAGGAGGAGGATGGGGAGGGGAGGGCGGTGGAGGAGGAAGGGTGGGCGCAGCAGGCGAGGGGGTTCTTGGAGTCGACGGCCGAGATGCTGCGGGTGCTGGGCCGCGGGCTGTGGGACATCGCCGCGCAGAGCCTCGCCGGCGCCGAGGACAGCGAGCTCGCGCGGCGGCTCAGGGGCCCCGCCGCGGCCGCGGGGAAGCGCCTCAGCTTCATGAACGAGTACCTCCCCGAGGACCGCGACCCCGTCTGGTGCTGGGTCGTCGTCGCCGCCGTCGCGTTCGTCACGCTCATCGGTATAATCCCCCGCTGATCTCTCCCCCCCACCCACGATCTTCTCGGCCTTGCGTGCGAGAGGCTCTGACTACGGCTCAGCGTGCAGTTTTGGTTTATGCCGTCGCGCATCACGATGTATGATATGAGCGTGCACGCTTAGTGTTCGGTCATTAGAGGGGATGGATCTAACTAACCGTTTGGTGCTCCTTTTTTTCCCCTAAGATTTTGTTTGGATTTAGAATCAATCTGTCTCTTTATGTGGCGTTTCTGTTGTGAACGTTACTCCATATATATATATATATATTGGTTAAAGCGTGTAATTATTTCAAGGAGATTTTTTTTATTGTGGGATCCATGCCTAGTGCGCTTGTGTTCATGCCTTCATGGGGTACAATGCACAGTGGCCTACGGGCAGTTTGAAATTCATGGCGGGTCAACCTAATGTCTAATATTGTGGTCATTGGTCAGTCAATCGTTTACTATTGAGTCAAGCTGCTTTTTTTTTTTTTGGCTTTATAGATGTTACTATTTTGGTGCCAACAGATTGCTTGCCAAGTGGATTCTTTTTGCCCTCTTATTTTTGAATTTATGGCATTTGGTTGCTTATACGCGAACTCGATGCATGCTAGCATGTAGAATTCTACCCAGAAGTGCTGCCTTACCCTCCTATATACCTGCTACACATTGTACAATCATTTTGTCAATGCGCTATGGACTTTAATTGATTTGTGAAAAATGCAAAATCCAAGTAAACAATTTCTTAATGCAAGGGATCATTTTTTTATCGCTTGATTAACAGGAATATTTTGTATGCAGTATTAGGTGTAGGGAGTGTTGATGATACCCCAGTAGAACTGCCAAAGAAACTCTACATAGGTCCCCCAAGTGCCAAAACAATTCAACTTCCTGATGGAAGGCATCTGGCTTATAAAGAACAAGGAGTCACAGCTGACAGGGCAAGATTTTCACTGATTGCTCCTCATTCTTTTCTTTCATCGAGGTTAGCAGGTAAGACCAAATGTTGCATTGTTTGGTTTAACGTATCATGACAGCATGACAACATCACATATTTGATCTACATGGTTTGTTCGTGTGCAGGAATCCCAGGAATCAAACCATCCCTCCTGGAGGAATTTGGGGCACGACTTGTGACCTATGATCTTCCTGGTTTTGGTGAAAGTGATCCTCACCCAGGCCGGGATCTGAATTCATCTGCACATGACATGCTTCACTTGGCTGGTGCCCTTGGGATTGTGGACAAGTTCTGGGTTGTGGGATATTCTGCAGGTAGCATTCATGCTTGGAGTGCTCTTCGCCACATTCCTGACCGAGTGGCAGGTAACCTGCCTCAGATACTTTCGCCGTCTTTATTTGATTTTCTCTATCTGTAGACTTGTCCTGTACATATTAGACGCTACTTGATTTTATAAATTGACGACGGCGCTGACTTCACACTATCACACTAGGCAGGCCATCTTTACATTACATGTGCTTATGACTTTAAACACTTAGAGCACTCCCAATGGTCCATGTCAACTAGTGTCCATTGCATTAGATAGCTTGCCATATAGGACCGAATATGATGTGGCAAGATAGTTAATGAAGTGAAACTATGTTTTGCATGAGACACTATACAAATGGCATTGGGGGTTGAAGTAGTGTTTATGGCACAAGACTAGAGACAAAACAAATAATAGGGATAGAAAGATAGAGAAATTTATTATTTGGTCCCATATAATTATGTAGAAACTATGGATTGGGCAAATAGTTTCTATTGTAGTTTATATGTGATGGCTAGAATTGGGAGCGCCCTTAGAAATACTTGTGACTTTTACCCTAATTCCAGACAAAGTATACATGCTAGTAAGCTTGTTACCCGCAGCACTTATGATGGTTAGGTATATTTCAGTACTTCAAGTGCAATCATCTTGCTGGCTTGATAAGAACAGAAATGTTCTATTGAATCAGATTAGCAACATCTATAGTTGTCCAGGGATTTTTTTTTTTGTTTGTCAAGCATGGGTACATTTGGGTACAGTCAAACAACAACAGAGCACCACCTTTTATTTGATCAAGACAAGTTCTATTTTCATCTCAATTTCATCTTATACTCTCAATCTTTATTTTCTCAGTTAAAAGTTAAAACCCTTTTTAGGTGTGTATTAGAACAACACAAATGATAGTCTGCTCTTTTGATTGAATGCTCATAATGAACTGTTATGAATCCAGGTGCAGCAATGTTCGCGCCTATGGCAAATCCATACGACTCTAAGATGACCAAGGAAGAAAGACGCAAAACATGGGAGAGGTGGTCAACCAAGCGGAAACTAATGCACATTTTAGCTCGGAGGTTTCCGGCCCTATTACCTCTCTTTTATCACCGAAGCTTCCTTTCTGGAAAGCAAGGGCAGCCTGAGAGTTGGCTGTCACTTTCACTGGGGAAGAAGGTACGCTGATATCAATGCTAATTGCACTCTTAAGGTGCCAATGCTAACTTACGGTACTACTTTGAAATGACATGGGCCTGCCCTATAAATATTTGCTGTACTATATATCTCTGTCATTATCCATTGGAGAGAGAGCATGTAGCATATGCATCATTTGTACCTCAGAAGATGGTACAGTAGAGTTGGTATAGGGTGGTGGTTAGGAAGATGGAAAACTTATGACCACCTGTTTCTAATGATTTTGTGCCTCACACTTTCCAATGATTTTGCTTACTCAATATCAGCTAATAAACTTATTTTGTTATTGTTATCATATAAACACAACTTCATAGGCTTCAGCTATTGTGTGAATTATCATTTATCTATCTACTGTTAACAACTATTCCTATTTTACGCCTGTACAGCCAAGTGCTCTCAGATTCACCCCGAACATCTGTTATTTGGTTCTAGTACTACTGTAATTGCATCATCAATTCCTCAAAGGACAGCAGCACCTTCAACAATTTTGTGATGCATGGTGCTATTAATTCATCTATGCATGGCTGCTTGATGCTAATTTTAGAACCTTTTTCCCTGGCACTTATCCCGTTGATGAAGCTTTGAAACATATGATGATTTACAAAAGCATTGACCCTTCATCATGCCAAATAATAATCTTATGTGCATTACTCAGGACAAAACTTCACTGGAAAGTCCTATGTTCAATGCATTTTGGGAAAAGGATGTTGCAGAGTCTGTGCGCCAAGGAGATGCACAGCCTTTTGTAGAGGAAGCTGTACTGCAAGTATCAGATTGGGGATTCAGCTTGTCAGACATTCAAATGCAGAAGAGAGAGGATCTGAGCTTTTTTGAATTGATCAAATCTCTATTCTGTCAGGCTGAACGGGAGTGGGTGGGATTTCTGGGCCCAATACACATATGGCAGGTTTGTAATATGTTCTAAAATGATTTATTGATTTGTAATTGATTTGGCATTTTGATGGCAGTTGTTCATAGAAGACAAAACAAACAGATTATAATTACTCAAGTCATAGTTTGGTATCATACAGAATTGAGTTTAGTGTGTTTAGGGTTGGTCTATGGACCATGTGATTCCATAAAACATGAGCATTTTGTCCATTATCATCATTAGTCGAGGTACATACACTGGTGCTCAATTCATGTGATGATTCCCCCATTTAAACAACTTTAATCTGGGCTTCCTACTTGCTTTAGTAATACGGAGTACCTGTTAGAAAACGAATTACAGTAGCTCAGGAGAGAGGCCACTTGTAATGGTTTGGGTTGCATCATTTAGGAATACTGAGGCATATCACTGAGAATCTAGATTTTGAGTTTTATACATGCTAAAAGTCAATCCTGAACAGGCACTATTAATTACACAAGTTACCACTATGTGGACTACAATTGTCCAGTATATTTCTTGCTTCACCATCCTTTCCCAAGATCATACTACCGATATCTTGCATTCATGTTACCAATATCTTCTTGAAGCAATAACGCCACCAATTTGTCTTAACAGGGGATGGATGACCGGGTGGTGCCACCGTCAGTTACTGAATACGTCAGGCGGGTGGTTCCAGGAGCCACAGTGCACAAACTTCTCGATGAAGGCCACTTCTCGTACTTCTGTTTCTGCGACGAGTGCCACAGGCAGATCTTCTCCACCCTGTTTGGGATTCCTCAGGGCCCTATCAACCCTGTACCAGAACCCATTGAAGTTGCCTCCGAACTCACAGAAGAAACAACAGTACCTGACAAAGCTAAAGAAGAGGAGCAGGACATATCGGACTTGGCCTGATCGCATTCAGATTCAGGAAATCAGTATCAGAAGCAGTATAGACACGAGACGATACTACTTAACACAGACACCACAGAAAGATAGCTTTCGTCGGCTCTCACCGGCGGACATTGTTGACAGCGGGTGGACCGAGCTGGCTTCTTTTGCGCTAGTATTTGTATAGGCAAATTCTTGAAGAAGGATGCTACGGTGCGGTTGATGTGCCGGCTCATTTCAATGTACAAAAGGGCTATTTAAAAGTTCTGCACGTCACCTGCTGGGTGCGCTGCTGCTACTCTGGTAGAGCTCAGTGATAGCTATATAACATTTGATTAAACTTCTTACTACGTTGCATGTCGTTTTTAGATACTCCTATGTTCTTCACGCTGCTATGATGATGGGTCACAGCACTCATCTGTGCAGGGACAGCCAGTGTTCTTGGTCGCTAACTAACATAAGAATATGGTGCGGTTAATCATTATTGATTTGTGTTACAGTTTGTTAGATTACATTGCATCATGCGTTTCTGTTCCTATAGCAATATGGCAAGCTATCAGTTTGGCTGTTCCTGTTCGTCTGACATGTCGTTCACTCTTTCTGGCTAATTTGGCCATATTTACGGATGAAAAATTGTTAATTACATTGTCTGCTGTACATTAGTTATCATGGTTAATTTGATCCTGCACTCCTCACCTCCTCCGGCTGTTGACCGCTCTCTACGACTCCTCAGTTTGCTACTGAGGAGTTCTTTATTGGTCAAGTTCGGTGGCTCGAAAAATAATCCATTTCGAAGCATTTTTGTCAAACATTGTCTGAGGAATTCTTTTACTGTCCCTATCTTGTCAAACTCATTTTTAAGTAATTTTTCAATAGATAATATGGCAGGAAGGGGAAGTACATGCATTTTCGGATTAGAATATGGAGAAAACGATTAGAGGCATTCAATTTTATGTTAGATTCTATATCATGCTCTTGAACAGCATAGATGTAGTTCAGTTTAGCACAATGTGTATTACCTCCATTCCAAATTGATAATCATATTACATGAGTGTATTAAGACCAAGAAAATATAATAACTCTCTCATACTACATTTATTCTGACAAAAAACTCGATGCATACACATTCCTCACTATTTTTTAGCCAATAGCAAATCAAAACACTTTGTGCATGGGTGCATGCATCAATATTCATTTACTTCAATGCACAAATAACAAATAAATATAATGAATGAACACAAATATGATGATCATTTTGGAATATTCTCAAAAAGATTTTATGATGATTAATTTGGAATGGAGGGAGTACAACAGTAATGGTAGAGGGAGCGATACACCGATACAGCTGCTTCTATTGCTACTTTGCTTGGTGGTTCGACTCGGGCGGGCCCACCATGATTCATTGGTATTCAAATGAATATCCAAGATTTTTGAAGAAAAAATACATATATAAAGTATATACTTATATAGAAAAAAAAAAGAAAAATAGAAAAATGTCTACCATTCAAAAGAAGCCCAAACTATAAGGCTTACCATCCTCCTCTCCTCACTATTTGAGGCCCATTGGCCCAATAACAAAAAAAGCCCAAAAACTTCCTAAACCCTCATCTCGTTCCCTATCCAGCGTTCCAGCCGCCAGGCCGAGGCCACCAGGGAGGAGACCGACGCGCCGCGCCGCGCCGGCGACTTCGCCCTGCGCCCGCGCACGCCCGCCCGTCGCCCCGTCGCCCGTCGCCCGTCGCCGCGTCGCGCTTTGCCACCGTCCCCTGTCCCAGTCGCGCGGTCGCCGCCTCGCTGCTTCGGCCCCTCCACGCGCCAGCGCCGGCGGCCCGCTCTAGGTGTCTCGGCGCCTCCAGTCCATGCGCCAGCGCCAGCGCCAGGCGGCGCCGTTCCGGAGCTCCAGACGAAGCCCGAGGGACGAAGGTAACTCTTCCCCTCATTCCCTGCCCTGCCCGTAGATGGTTTATGTTTAGGATTTAGGAATGAATTAGGAAACTAGGATTTAATTCATAGTTGATTTAGGATTTGGTTTATTTCAATCCAGGAATGGTTCTTACTTCATGATTGAACATTTTTTTTAAGGATTTGTGAAGCTTGGTAGGCTTGTATCAGAGTTGGTACTTTATCAGTGCACATATTTAGCAGAGTTAGCATGGTTATTGGTTAGTACTTAAATTAGAAGACCATAATATTGTTTTGTTTTGTTGCTGTTGCTGGGCACACTAGCCGTCTAGCCGCAAGAATGAGTGGGGCGGGTTCATCTGCTGGCTCCTGATGCTTAGCCAACATACTCTTTGGCACAACTTCTGCTATTCAGTACAATAATGGCTCAACTTGAAGCTACAATAATGGCTTTTGTCCATCATATTCTGTTGCAAAATCTTGCTGTGTGGCAGCATTTAGGTTTTTCTGTTGATTATAATGCTGCTGCATAAATCAGGATAGTTCATATACGTTTGGACATGCATTTATCTTTTCATTTGATATGTTATTGTGTTCCTCCTAGGCCATGAGGGGCTATTTGAATGTTTTGAATATTTGATGTTTATTTGTATACATACAGTCAAATAGTTTTGCACTTTTAAAATAGAATATTACCATGCAAGAACTTTTATGCTTCTCTCTTACATTGCCTATAACTGACAGTGTTCAGTTTGAAGATGCTCCATTTCTTTTAACTTTCTTTTAACATTTTTCAGTAAATTTCTGCCATGGAAACAACTCAGAAAGCTGATCCAGTGGAACCAGCAGCTAAGATTGTTCGACAAACCTCACAGTTCAAACGGTGGGGACGGAAACATCCATTTGTTCGATATGGGCTGCCACTTATCTCTTTGACAGTGTTTGGTGCAGTAGGACTCGCTCATCTTATACAGGGCAGGTAAACCATGTTTACCTTTCTAGACTTGGCTAAACCAATTGTCTTAATAAATATATGTGATTTTATTTAGCCATCGTGTTTCACAATTTTAAGTGCTGCTTCATTTGCATTTTGCAGCAAAGAAGTAACAAAGGAAAAGGAGGACATGGAATGGGAGGTTGTAGAAACAACAAAAGCCCTGAGCCGAACAGGACCGGTGGAAGGAGCCTACAAGCCTAAGAAGCTTTCACTAGAGGATGAGCTGAAGGTGATTATTGTGTTGATATGTGAAAAGTGGCCGATTTGATGTGTGGTGTGCCATCTTATAGTGATTGATCTAATTCATGAACTGCATCCCTGTATTTAGGCTTTGCAGCAAAAGGTGGACATAAACAACTATGACTACAAGAGGATTCCCAGACCCAATGAGAAATAATTGAAGTAAAGCATCATTTACCACCCTGAGAAGCAAAGTAAAAGTCTCATCATTTTTTCCTTCGTGACATCTGTTTAATGCTGACTGCCCAAATGAGATGAGGAAATTCCAGCATTGTAGCCGGCAACAACCTCCAGTATTATCATGAGAACTCTATGTTCTTTCTGCCACCATTATAGAGAATTAAGGTGATGATTCTTGAACTGTACGAATCAGCGTTTGTAACGACGGCACTAGGCATGATAAACTTGGCTGTAGCTTTGTATGTCTACTCTTGTGAGATTTTTTTGGTGTTGGAATACTGCCCCAGGAATGGGTGAATAAATTGCAAGACTACTCTTGACATGTGAACTACAGCTCTGTTGTATGTTATTCTTCTTCAAAGAGAATTTGAATCCCCACTTCATGTATATATATACTCAGCTATTGTTCTAGAAATATCTTCGACAACAGCGGGGAAGTTCATATATTTGGTAGTTATTGGTACATCATTCCAAATATTGTTAAATTTAAAGTTCATCCATCCAATTTGGATCCAGAGTCAAGATGGCATTCCCAGTTTAGTCATGTACACCGTAGCCGTAGGATGGCCAATGGACGTTCCAGATCGCCCAGATTCCCATGAGATCTTCAAAACACAAAAGGTTTGGACCAAAATGCAATTGTACCCTTTTCTGCCTCTCATTCACTCCCTGTCCCGGACGCGATGACTGCCGCCGCCGCCGCCGCCGCCGGAGAAATTCCGGCGGAAGATGCCCCGCCGCCAGGGGCGCTCTACTCGTTCGGGACGCCATGGCCGGAGTTCAACGAAGGGATCTCCTACATCGACACGTTCCGATGCGCCGGTTCGCTTCTCCTGCTCCCCCGCCTTCTTCAGCGTTTCTCTGCCTCCGCCCTCTTCCTTCGCTTCTTCTGATTTCTTTCATGTACAAGTAGATGCAGGCGCCACCACGACTTTGATCGAGTTCTACTCCACCAGCTACAAGAGCTCCGCGCCATTGCCAGGGTAACGAGCACGCTTTTCCCCAAATCTCCGTGATCAGATGGTGGCCAGTTGGCCACTGTGGCTAGCCGTTTCATTTCCCTTCAGTGAATCTGATTTCACTTGGGATAGTGTGCTGATTTGATGTTGTATTGTTGCGCTTTGCAGGTGGATTAAGAGGATTCGTGATGGGCAGGTAGGTCATCTAGTAAAATAGCCAGTACTAGTTTGCTCATGTGTTCTCTTTTTTGTATTATGTTCTAAATAATTTGGCTGAGTTTGCATTACTAACAAGCAGAAGTTTTTCATTTCTATCTTTGTCTTTCTATATACATAATTCCTTTAGTTTTACAGTGAACATGCATCTATTTGCTATGGCTCACCAACTTTTATGGTCCTCTTAAAGCTATTGTGTGTTTTTATACACATGCTTATATGAGCATTCATTTAATTAACATGTATAGGCAAATGAGAAAGTTTTGGACTATTAGGCTAGATATTTTCCCAACTACGACCAGAGGCTGAAGCTTTGCTTTTTTGTTTGCAGATAACAGTAGATGGTGAAGTTGCCACTGATCCAGATATGATTCTCAGGTAGCTCTATCCACTGATTGTACTATCATAGTTATCTTGCTTAATTTTTTGGGCAACACATTGTTTCCTTCATAAATGAAGACCATGATGCTATGATGCTCTATTTTACAGGGAGGGTTCTAAGTTGGTATATCATCGCTTACCATGGCAGGAGCCCTTCGCACCACATTTACTTGATGTGCTTTATGAGGATGATGACATGGTATGTAAAATGAAAATAATATCCTTGCTAAGTATGTGTGGCAAACTTTTAGGACATTTCTTTCCATCTTTCGGCGTTTTAACAATCCTAGCTGATTCGCAAGTTTGAAATTTAAAATACTGTATGGTTTTGGCATACAAAACAAGAATAAGGTTACTTGTCTATGGTTTGTAAAATGAAAATGTTAGACCTCAGAGTTTTAATACCTTGGTCTACTTGTGAAGAGCCAACATCACCAATCATGCATAAAAGTAATCTTTACTGATGCCTAATTTTTTCAGATAGCCCTTAATAAGCCTTCTGGCTTGCAAGTTCTTCCTAAAGGACTTTTCCAACAGCGTACTGTTTTAGCGCAACTTCAATTGAAAGACTGGAAGATGCCTTCATCATTCTGCTCAAAGCGAAAAGATGCACAATCACACCCTGTACCTGTTCATAGACTCGGAAGGGGCACATCAGGTTTGTTCCTCTGTTTTTGTTCTGTTCATGCTCAGAAACCTTGGAGCATTGACACCCAGTTGAGTTCCAGTGGATGTAAATTTTTGTTCACCGACCATCAATCAGTCAAACTAGTGGTCTAGTCTAAAATTTATAAATTGTTCCTGGGCATTAAAGCCAATTCGCTTCGACACCAAACTAGTTTGTCAGAAGAGACTGAACCATATGATATAAACATAAAGTGCTGCTCATAGGACTTGTTCCTCTAATATTATAAACAACACTTCTGCAGTGAAATGTGAATTGCAGAAAGATGTTTGTTCACTACTGAGAATCAGCACAACTGCACAAGCTCGTATGATTTCCTTTTTTTTCTTCGTTTCGTTCTAGCTTTGGGTAAAATCCATAATCCCCACTCCCTCGTTTGCATATCTTTCCAGTTTGATGTTTCAGGCTCAAATCATGTAGTTTAAGCACTGCAGTCACTGAAATAATTGAAAAAAGTATTCGTATCAATGAAACATGCACTGAATAACAACATAATTAAGAAATAGCATGAACATGTGTCATGAGGTGGAAACTGCATACTTAACCTGTAGCAAATTTTGCTTAAATAGAAAATGAGATAAGTGAGACAAACTGAAACAGCAGGTGACTTATCAGGAGTTTATGGATTTTTCACTTTACCTTTTGATGACTTTCTATCTCACAATCTATGTGTTGTATCCTAGGTTTACTGCTTTGTGCAAAAACAAAGCTTGCCAAAGCTCAGCTTGCAGCTTATTTTGCTGAAGGCGCTACAAACGCTGGAAAGAGCAGGTATAAAACTACTCTTTTTCATAATTCGAAAAAATATTCTTGCTATTTTTTCATCTTGTTTAAGATATTTATAGGGATGAAACAGATATTTGCAAAGCGCGGAAAATTTCAAAGTTCTATCGAGCACTAGTAACTGGTATCCTTGAAAATGATGAGGTATTGACCTTCCCCCCTCATTTTTGTTATGGGAAATTTATTGTTTGCTATTACTTAGAGGGCATTTCAGCATTTTTTTTCACCCCTTGTCTATAACACATGGTGCCCTAGGGCCACATAGTCAGTATGCCACTCTAGAGGAGTTGGAAAAGGATCAAATTTCCCTAACCACATAATTCCAAATTTCCAATACGTTGAATTCTGTTCTATTCAATATCAAGCTATATTCGCATTTCTTTTGTTTGTGACCATTTGTCCTTCCAGATCAGTCATGTGTAATATTGTTGTTTATATAAGGCATAATTTGTTTCCAATGCCTTGTAGGTTATGATTACCCAACCTATAGGATTAGTTCGTTATCCTGGTGTCGCGGAGGGGCTTTATGCAGCATGTTCCTCAGGTTATTGCACTACCACATTACTGGTCTAACATTGAATTGGCGAAAAGGCCAATAAGGAGTAAAGGATGAGTTTAGTACTTCTGATGATGCAGTTCATACTGAGGAAAGCATAATCATTATTTCATATGCATTATTTTTTGGACTGTTTTTTTTTTCAGGGAAACCAGCAATGAGCAAAGTGCGTGTTCTTGAGAGACTTAAAATCCATAATCATACATTGATCCAGGTAATATATTACTTTCTTTTTTGAAACATATGTAGCACTATCCATGTTGGTCGATTGCATATGCCATGACAAAATATTGCATTTTTCTGTGTCATCATCTGATATTTGTTTCGTTGATTGATGTAGGTTGAAATTCATTCAGGACGCCCACACCAAATTAGGATACACCTTGCATACATTGGGCATCCTCTTGTAGGTAACTCTCTTGCTCAAGTAATTTTACGGTACCTCCTCAAGGACCGTAGAATTGCTCCTCTTGCTCACTGAGTTGCTGTTGGAAAGTCCGCCATGTTGTCAGAAAGGCACTTGTTGGATTACTGCGTCCTCAAAATAGTACTTGCAGCATTGACCTATCATCATCATCATCATCATTATGATAGACACAGATTCATTTAAATAAGAGTAAATTGCATTACGGTACATAAACTTGTCAGGTGCGTGCCATTTAGTGTATGAACTTATAAAATGCTTGTTTTGGTGCATGAACTTAACTTGGTACGTGCAAACTAAGACTAAAATGGCGTGACAAGACCGATTTTTCTATGTTGAACATTATAAATTACAAATTAGTAGATGACTTGCATGTACATAAAGGTTATATTTGTAAACTTAGATTCCACTTTATCTTTCTTTGTTTCAGTCCCTTGTATCATTACTCAGATTTTTATTTTTTTATGCAATCATTATGCCTTATTATATGTTTATCCTTCTTAGACTAATGTTTACATAGAGTTTAAATCAACAACAAAATCAGCAAGATTAACCTTGCAGTGCGATTTTGACCTTGTTCGCACGCACCAAACAAGTTCGTGCACCAAAACGAGCGTTTTACAAGTTTATGTACTAGATTGCACCTACCTGACAAGTTCGTGTACTACCGATGCAATTTACTCTTTAAATAAACATATATTTTGGATAGGTGTGAAGGGTTTCTCATGCGATCTTTTCTTTTCTTGAATCCACGAACAGATGACCCTCTATATGGCATTGGTGGTCAGCCAAAATTTGATGAACCAGAACCTACTAGTACAGCTGATTCTTTTGCATATGATGGGTAATTCCTTCATCCTTCATTTTTGCTTAAGGCAGTACGTCTGATGCCTTTGTTTAAGATTTGCATATGAATTCATATCTTTGCATTTAGTTTAACTCACTTTCTTGCTCTTGTTAGAGGTTATGAGAGACCTTTGCAACCTGTCCCTGGAGATTGTGGGTACCACCTACATGCACATTGGCTAGTTCTTTGTCATCCAACTACAAATGAGGTACTGTAAAATGAATCATATTGAATTTGGGTGCTATTCTCTACCTGACTCGTACAATAGCTTTCAATCCCAGGAACTGGGGTTAAATTCATATATCGAAGGTGGGGAAATTACATATTCCGTTGTTTATTGGTGGAAAGACATAATTAGAATATGATAGTAGGGCCCAAATTTGTAGTAGAATAGTGAGCCTCATTAAGTTGCAAGCCTGCAAAATATATTTTCCAAAAAAAGGAAATACAGCTCGCTCCTTCTATTAAAACTTGGGCCTGAATAAAGCAGTTGGGAGGTGATATTCAATATGCTGGACACTGTACGCGCTAAGAATTGGCTATTGTACATCAATATATTCCCGAAGATAATGGTTAACGATAAGCATTCATGTAATTGAGGACTAGCACTCATAAAAGGACAACTCAAGATCCAGAAACCTAAAAGTGACCTTCAATGTTGCGTCCTGACTGGAATCATTGTAATTGCTCTATTCCTTGCTTAGCTTACACTCGTCATAATTTTCTTAGCAGATGATCAAAATCACAGCTCCTCTGCCACATATCCTACAGACTCGAGAGGAACAGCAAGATACAGCTAAGCTACTCGGTGGTTGAACCCTTCAATTTTCATGGTCAGCTTGAGTTCACAGGCTCCAGTGAAGCAGGGCACCCTATACAACAAAAAAACCAAGTGAAAACTTCAGGTTCTGTACTGGGCAATGGCCATCTATTGCTGCAAAACCCATGGAGATGGACGCCAATTGATACTCCTGTCCACCTGTGGGTGCGTGCTTTGCGACTAGCTAACCACTGAACGCTCCCAAGGGCTAGTTTTTTAATATAATATTTTGATATTTTCTATTGTATGGTCAAAATCAAGAATTGATCTCAGTAAGTACTCTCTTCGTTCTAAAATATAAGCACATAGGATTAGATGTGACATTTCCTAGTACTACGAATCTGACTGTTTGTTCAGATTCGTAGTACTGGGAAATATCCCATGCGGTCCTAGTTTTTTATATTAGGGGTTAGAGGGAGTAATATTTTGGCTATAAAAAAGCATTGCACATTGTTGGCAACCCATCTCCAAGAATGTAGAATTTACTATCTCAGTTCCAAAATACTACTAGGATGAGATTTGCCTCTATTCAGATTCATTGTCTAGGATAAGATTGACAATATTTTAGGACGGATGAAGTATCCAACCAAGTTTTTTTTTTCGATGTCGTAAAATAGGCTGGCTGGCATTTTCAGTCCTAAACAGAATATATTCTAGCCCCTGCAGCCAAAATAAATTACTACCTCCATCCCAAAATATAGCAATTTTTAGCTATAAATCGGAGGGAGTACTCAAAAGAATGAATCATACTCCACTCATAAGATCTGTGAGGATGACTGGTTGACAGTTGTATAGCCCCTTAAATCCTTATTATGGCGAACTTTATTATTGTAATGAACAGTTACTAGTACTAATCTCCTCTTCCCTCTTCCCTCTTCCCCTGCAAGTCTCCAACCCTTTGCCTCCCCAAAACCTCTCGCGAGAGCAACACCAAACGAAGGGGAAAGGAAGGAAGGAGATCTCCTATCTCTCCTGGGTGGTGGGTCCCCGTAGGCAGCCACCAATGGAGGGCTCGCCGGCGACGCGCCTCCCGGAGGCCGACTCGCTCCCCGACGGCTTCGTGGAGAGCTCCGCCGCCGACCAGGCGCCCCCTCCTCCCGCCGACGCCGGCGATCCCGCGAGCCGCTCCCTCGGCCTCGATCAAGCCGACGCAACCGTGGGCGGCGGCGGCGGCGGCGACGAAACCCTAGGGGCTCCTCCCTCGACCCTCGCCTCCGTCGCTCAGGACACCCTGGACGCCTATTCGGCCGCCGACGCGCTGCAGAGCCTCACCGTGGGCGGCTCCGCTGCGGAGCCGGAGCGTGCTCTCGGCGAACCCGCCGGCGACGCAGGAGGTGATCTCTCTCTTTCCCCCTCTCTATCGCACGCTGCGGTTCGGAGTAAAATGTCGCACCTGATTTTAGGAGATTTAGCTGTTCCTGTTGTTGCAGATGCTAAAGAGTCCTCGAAGGAGAGCAGTGTGGTGGAGCAGGTGGAATCTATGGCCGATCAGAAGGTTGTCATTGCTGAGGTTTATAGGATCTGGACCTGCCTCATTGTGCTGCATTGGTTTTTGATAGGAAGGATTAGTGCTTGCTAAACGGGATTGATCTGCTTGACTTTGTAGGGGAGTGGTGAGCAGAAGCGCAAGGTCGTGAAAAAGAGCAAGGTAGAGAAGGACAGAGAGCTGTTTGAACTTGCGCAGGCGTACCACAAGGTGGTAGCAGAGAGGGATGCAGGCAAGCTTCTATCATGTGAACTTATGGGCTGACCTGTTTCCAATAATTCAATGTAGTGCATAGATCCCTTGGTGATTCACTCAGATTTTTACTGTTAAAATAACACATCTGTAGGGTGGTTGGATAAATATCTTCTAGTGTTCAATTCATCTGAACCATTAGTTAGTTCTAACTAAAATTTCTTCATTAGACTCCTGTCTGACTGGAATGAACAATCCGTTATCATGAAATATCACATAATCTCGGCCATTTTGTCTGGTATCTTGTATGCACCAGTGTTTGGCGGCAACCTAGTGCCAAGCCCCTAAGCGCCACCGAGGCAGACAAGGTGGCTGCAAAGGGGAATACTGGTTTACGCATGCTCATGCCACATGATGCTTCTAGAATTATTCAGACTAACACGTATCTTGTATTCCTGTGTGGTTTGTGTTTGGTCTCTTGCAGCTATTGCAGTTAAAGAGAAACTAGAGTCTCTTTGTAGGGAGTTTCAGCGTCAAAATAAAATGCTAAAGGTATGGAACAAGTGTATCGAGTTTTGAAGTGTCTGTTTATTTTCACTTTTGTTCAACTATAATATCTTTTAGTGTTGATGACTCAGGAAGAGTGCCGAAGGGTGTCCACAGAGGGGCAGAATATGCGGATGGAGTTATCCGACAAATTCAATAATGCTATAAAGGTCATTATATGCCATATGATAGTGGTTCAGAAAATATAGACCAGTGTTCTTAATTTTGTTTGTATGCCAACTATTGAGCTCTTACTAATCAGATATCCATGATATTCTATAGGATGTGAGCGTCAAGCTTGATGAGCAGAAAAATGAATGCATTGCTCAGTTAGAAGAGAACAACTTGTAAGATACTGAAGTTATGCCTATGTTCTGTATTAAGAGTTTCTTCAAGTGGATTGAATTTGTTGCCAACATCATTGCACTTCTAATGACTACATTCATTGCAGTCTTAATCTACTACAGGCTTATGTTTAATTTCCTTAGATTTTGTTTTCGATAATGATTGGTAGCTTATGTTTGTAGGCTGAGAAGTAAACTCAAAGACCTTGCAGATCAATATAATATCACACAGCAGAAATATGCTCATCAGGTATGATGTTTATGACCTATATCAGTTATTATAGCTCTATGGGTATCTTGGATGTTTTTATGACTATCTTAGGGTTTGTCTTAGCTCAATATGTTGTTCGTTGTGGTGAACTTTTGTTTTTATTTGCCTTATGTTATATTTCTACAGTTGAAAGAAAAGATGCTGGAACTTGAGCTCGCCGATCTGAAAATGCAACAACATCAAGAGAAAACAGCTCAGGAACAAACCCAGATGCAGCTATATGCTGATCAAGTTTCTCAACTTATGTCTACCGAGAAGAATTTAAGGTTGCAGCTAGCTGCTGATGGAGAAAGATTTCAGCAGTTTCAGGTACCTTTGCTGATTAGGCCCTTTTCGTAATGACGAGTATATGCCTCATGGTGGTTTTACCTTTGCAGATGGCTATGCAAATATTCAAGCAGTTTCTCCGTTTTAATTGTGGATAGCTCTGCCTTGTACTAAAATTTTAAAATTGTCTACTTTACCTTATCAGGATGCCCTCACAAAAAGCAATGAAGTCTTTGAGACATACAAGAAGGAGATGGAAAAGGTACGAGTGATCATACTCATTTGAGTTCACGCACAATGTCATTCTGTTCTTAGTTATCAAATGTTTGTCCACAGAAATAAAAAAAAATATTCCATGATTTTTTTGCATCAGATGGTGAAGCTTATAAAGGATCTAAAGAAGGATAATGAATTCATGAAGAGTAAATGTGAGAATTCAGATGTTGCTCTAGTGAAGTTGATTGAGGAGGTAAATGTCTAACCTTCCATGTACCTTCACATGCATAATGGAAGCTCTTGTGCAGGTCTTTCTTTCTTGCATGATGATTAATTGAACCCTTGTTTGCTTTCTCCGCAGCGTGAGTTAATGAAGAAGCAAGTTGATAAGTTCAAGAATCAAAAAGAGAAGCTGGAATCTCTATGTCGATCATTACAGGCAGAAAGGAAACAAAGCCCGTCCGGTGGTACTCCTGATGCCACTTCTAACGAAACAAATCTGGCAACTATAGAATCATAGTCCTACCGTGCTTCACGGTGTTCTTTGTGGATTGCCAGGATTTGAAGACAGGGAAATGGATATGTATGATGTTTATCATTTTATATTTTCCTTGCGATTTTGTAAGTCCTGAATGAGAGTATCACACATTCGGCTACGCGGCTTACATGCCTCGCCATTTGAGCCATCTGAGAGATTTTCTAAGGCCTCGCATGGAATGGGAAGCAATTCAATTTTAACTGAAATGGGGGAAAATCGCCATTTGGGCCATCTCAGAGATTTTCTAAGGCCTCGCATGGAATGGGAAGCAATTCAATTTTAGCATATTTGGGGGAAATTGTGTTTTGAATGTTAATTTGTTTTATGACACCGAAATCTGATAATTGTGCATCTGGCATCCCATTCGACGTCCTAAGCACATACCGCCACTGCTTATTTCGGTTTTCTGAAACCTGCTAGAAAGAAGGGAAAACAAAACACTTGAGATGTTATCGTCGGAAGGTAACACTGAATGACAGGTGGATTCAGTTATGTTCACTATGGTCGTTTTTCTAAACATGTAAATAAATATCAGTTTGTCACCAAACTGTCAACAAAAAATGAGAGAAAGAAGAAAACAAAAATTGCGTATGGCCAACAAGAACACGGGCCAAAATTCCAATGGACATTTCTTCTAACAAAGATGCAGCTATAAGTGACAGGTATCTTGCCACACGATTATCCCCTGAACTACAGCAAGCGTGTCCGAAAAGAACCTGCATTGACACGAGTGGAACATATGAGCAACAACTAGAGATTTGAGAGATAAATGAGAGATAAGCAGGACAATCATAACTCCCAAAATCTTGTATGGTTTCATTTCGATATGCCAACAATCATAACTCCCAAAATTTTGTATGGTTTCATTTTGATATGCCTACAATAGATGGAGCATAGCTATTGCATCCATAGCTAAATTGGATTCAACAAGCAGTAAATATCCAGACTTCCAAGACTAAGTAAAAGATTGATGGAGTACGTTTTGCAATCTTTTGGATCAAATGCAATTTCAATGAGTGGAAAAAAAGAAAAAAATAACTCTTTGATAAATGATAAATTGTTATGACTTACTTGCTCAATCAGTAGCAACTTTCCTCCTGGCAGCCCTTGCGTTATCATATTCAAACTTGAGCACATCTGGAATGTGCGAAGTATCCTTTATATACAACCACCTCGCTATTGCACTCTCCTCAATCATTGGAAAATATTCAACAAGCATGGTGTTGACAATCCAATACCAGATTGCACCAAACACAAGGCCTACTACCGCGCCGGCAAATACCTAGTAAATTTAACAAATTGAAATTAAAAGAAATCGAACAGCAATACAACATGCTCTTTTTATTTCAAACACTGTCAGAGAAATAAGCAGCATTGCCAGAGGAGCATAATTCAGCTAATTATACTGTGCAGAACAGCTGAACAGGAGGACCCAATTTTAAGGGGTGTACACAACATGCAACCGCACTATATGAAAATTTCATACAGAAACGATTGATAACACCAAGGAGTATTACTAAAAGTGGGCGATAAATTACAACACAGATCATGAGGTAAATATGTGTACCTAAGCATCCAGAAAACCAGGGGAGCAGTATGTGATGTTGAGTCATGAACGATAGGTTTGAATGCATTATTCTTCAAATATCATATCCTTTGAAATGGAAACACCACCAAGACTTCCTAACTTTTCCACGGCTTTGTGAATAGATGGTTTGGTTTCTGGAAGTGCTTTTTGTTAAGATTTTAAGTAAGCTTACAGTTATGGAAACCAGCAATTGCATAGCTGCGTGGAAGGCATACGGAAAATGTTTATATGAACCTTGTGCTGAACACGTTCATTTTAGGTTCCTATTAGCAATCTACAAGACTTTGAAGCTATAATTTGACAATGCAACCAACCAATGTACTTCTCCATATGAAAAAACTGTGCAAAGCTTTCACCAACAACTCAGAAGAGCAAACATGTTGCAGCAGCCAGCGCATAGTAATATAGCATACCTCTAGCTACCTAATGTAAAGTCACCCTAAAAGCCAATTATTTGCAGCGTTCCTGAGCAAGTAACATAAATATGCTGCTCCTGATCTTAATTCTCCCAGACCAATAATTGCACTATCAGCTCCTTTTAGCGTTAAAGAAAACACGTGAATGAACGCTAACGTATGTAGAAGTACATAGACTAGTGACCAGAACAGTAATATCGATTATGTATGTCAGGATTTCATTATACCATAATGCAACTATCTTCAAACCATTATTATACCATAAAATGCACCTATCTAACCAAAAATGAGGTAGATACGTCCAGAGTAAATTTACACCTAATGAATCAGTCTTCCTGGGAGGGCAAGTTAGGGATCAAGCTAAGGCACCATTCTTAGATTATTATTTTATCATTATGAACCAATCTCAATCTATGACATATACACTAATTACGAATGCATCAATCTATCAATTTATAAAACAGACCAACATTTCCATGGCCATCCACCAGATCGGATCCGGGATTCAGGGGGGTCTCTCACCTGCGGGACGGTGTGGTAGCCGAGGTACACCCTGGACAGCATGGTGAGGAAGGCGAGCGGCCAGGCCAGGGAGGCGACCACCCGGCTCGACGGGGAGCGGCGGAGCGTGAGGAGCGAGAGGTAGGTGGCGAAGAAGAAGGTGTACTGCGAGTGGCTGGAGGGCCAGCCGTGGGAGTCGCAGGCCTCGAGCAGCTCGCAGTAGACCGGGCGCGACTGCGCGACGGAGTGCTTGATGAGCTCGTTGAGGAGCTGGGAGGCGAGGAGGCCCGCGGCGAAGCAGATGCCCTGGAGCTCCCGGCGGAAGAGGAAGTGGGAGACGAACCCGCCCAGGCTGATGAAGACCGGGACGAGGGAGACCCAGGCAAGGAAGAGGCCGAGCGTGTCCCCGCGGCGGTACCGGACGTGGGTCAGCGTGATCGCCTTCAGCGACGGCGGCACCTCCGCCGCCATCTCCTGGAACTCCGCCATGGCTTCCCCCTCCCTCCCCCCGCGGATGGGGATCTGCGCCTTGCGCGTGCGATGCGAGGTGGTGGTGGGGATTGGGATTGGGAGCGGGATTGTGGGATTTGGGGAGGCCTCTCCTCTGGCGGAGCCTAGAAGAGCGGGGACGCGTGGGGTACGCGGACTGGGGGCAAAGTGAGGGAAGATGGCCGAGAAATACCGGTGGTGAGTCGGATGGTTCAGGTTGCTTTGAGAAAATAGGCGAATGAATCAGTCTTGGTGACGTGTCCTTGCATTTTTGGCAATCGGCAAAACCGTAGAAAATCGTAACACTACCTTTTCTTATAAAAAGCTTAATCTCCTGTTTTATCCAATAGCTTAGCAGATATATACGCACGTATACAACTATACATAGAGCATGATTGGTTCTGATTGTTACAGCGTTTTAGACGGTAACAGTAAAGCCAAGTTAGTCGGTCATAGGCTGTAGCCTAAAACCACACAACCGTCAAAATAAACAAGTTCTCTATCTGCTTATTGGGGCTAGCTATAGCCGTTGTAAGTGTTGTAGCCTCAAATATGATCATGTTCTCTTAACACATGGTCAAAGAATAAAGATCAATAATAAATGGGTAAATTATTCTATTGTTCTAAAGTTGAGGTGTTGTTGGTCTTGGAAAATTATTTGGTATCTGAGTTGATAGTGTTCTTTTGCTCTAATACATATGAAGTAATAGTACCCATTGTCCTCTTCTTTGTTGGTGGCCAACCCGGGCACTTACCTAATGTTATCACATTCTTCATGTTCCTGATGATGTTGTCCGTATGTGCGCTCGATGTCCTATGACGACCATCTCACATTCAACTCCCTCGCCAAGCTCCATTGATGATTTCCTCATGCTCGTTCCCTCGTAGCACTCTTTGTCCTGAGCTCCACCACTACCACTAGCCTTTTCTTGAGCTTAGTTGTATGGTCTATCTCGTGCACAACAGGCGCTAGAGTTTGAGTTTGTGAGGTGGGCGATAGAGCTCATGCACATGAGCCATGAGGCAAAGTGGCGCAGCTCAAGTGCATGGTCATAATGGAGCTCGATGCGTGAGGGACTACGGCGATTGAAGGCGATGTATGTTAGTGCCCAGAGTTGAAGAAGGTAGTTGGACTGTCAAATCAATTTAATGATGATGACCGGAGGAAAAGAACGAAAAGAATATAAATGATATTTATAGCAGTATTGGACTAAAGATGGTGTACTATATCCGATATAAGATGTAACTTATTTTATTTAATTTTCTGCTTAAATGTTTCCGTATTTGGAGTGATAGGGATTTCTCTTGACAATGCTAAATCCATAAAAGGTCGGAAACTGAATTACCTCTCCGAGCATAATGGAATATGGATTGCTGCAACAAACTTTTCGAAAATATCCTTTGTCGCTTGCAAATTCGCAATTATCGGTACTAATAAGGTTCGCTTTGAAATTTAAGAATGAAAAAACGGAGAAATATGAAAAATACATAATTTTGATAGGAATGTAAGTATAACATTTGCAAAACACATAAATGATTGCTTGATTGGACGAAAAAAACACAGGAATTTTAGGAGAAATAAATTCTCAAAGAAAACTTCTCATGAGGTTCTACCTCATCTTAAATTTCCTTCAAAACTTTTATGGAATGAGATATTTCATAGGAATTTCATAGGATTCATTTATTTGATTCAAATGGTTATATAGAAAAAATTATATAAAAATAAAATCCTCTAAAATTGAAATGATTTTCATTTGATTCAAATGGGCCTAAGAATTCAAAAAACCTGAAGCGCAAAGTACCGGTTGGCTCCTACTCTGGTTTCTGGCTTCTGGGACGGCCTCGAGTCCGCCGCTGTCTGTCTCCACCTTTGCCCCCCATCCTAAAATTTCGAACGCAGCTATGGCCGCATAGCCCTTCGCCCCAAGTTCAAACACCTCGCTCTCTCTCTCTCTCTCTCTCTGCCCGTACACTCGGCGCATCGCCTCCTCAGGCGGCAACAGTGGCGGCGGCGGCGGCGGCGATGGAGTTCCAGCAGGGCGGCGGGGGCGGTGGCGGTGGCGGCAAGGCGCGGGACAAGTTCTCGGTCTACCGGAACCCGTCCCTCGCCCGCGCGCTCGCCTCCCGCAGCGTCCGCCCCTCCCTCCCGGTCCTCGTCCTCCTGGCGCTGTCCCCCATCGCCTCCGCCTCCTCCATCCTCGTCCTCTCCTCCTGGTACGCGTCGACCCGCATCGCCGCCGCTTCTCCATCTTCTAAACCCTAAACCCCCAGATCGCAGCAGATGCGTTGGGTACTCATTTTGTTTGTGGCTGTTATGCTAGGGAAGGGCAGCTCGTGAAGGTCGCCGGCCGCGCGGGCCTCTCCATGGCTGCTGCCGGTAAGCTCGCCTGTGTCCCTGCTGGGTCGAGTTGGGCGTGTGCGTGTCGGCGCTGTGCTTTGTTTTGGTCGCTCGTCAGGTGCTTGTAAAAATGCCAAGCATGTCTAACTACGGTGCATCGCACGGCAGATGTGTGCTGAAATGCTTTCTCTTCCAACAGCTCTAATAGTTGTAAATAAAAACTTGCATGTTCAAGTTCATTTAACATGGACTGGGTTTTTACATTTGGATTATGGTGGATTTTGTTGTGCCAGAGGTGCCTACAAAATGTAACTTGCTGGTTTGTTTCAGTGCTTGTCTTTAGGTTGATTGAGGCAGCGCTGGGTCTGGTCGCACTTTTTACACTGCCGGCTTTCTTCAGGGCGGTGATGCTCTACAATGGGAAGAGGGCACTTGCCAAAGAGGACAAGGTTGTGTTATCTGAACGCCAACTGGGGCTTCTCGGGTTAAAGATGACAGGTTCAGAAGCAGGTGGCACCAGTGAGAAAACCAAAAGGCCTCCCAAGGCAAAGCCATCGACTCCGTCAGAGCCAATTGTTCCGATTAGGAGGTCTTCGTTCAGCTATACGCCATCTCGGTCTTTAGGGCAATCAAGGATTGGTTCCAGCAATTTGAGCCCTGGTGGTGAGAGACTGACCACATCAGTGCAAATATCACCTTCCACTCCACTACAAAAGCCTATTTCTTCACCTTCAACCCCATGGTCTAGGAAAAGCTCAGGCAGTGCGAAGGGCATACAGACAGAGGCGATGTTGGAGCAGTTCTTGGCTGGTTTGGACGAAAATATTGACACAATCACAGAGTCAGCCAGTAAGATTGCAACACCTCCCGCAACCATTACGAGCTTTGGTGCTGCAAGCCCTGTATCAGTCATTACATCAACCACCCCTTCTGGTGCTGCAAGAAGCACACCTTTGAGGGCTGTGAGGATGTCTCCTGGCTCCCATCAGAAGTACAGCACGCCACCAAAAAAAGGCGAGGGTGAGCTTCCACCTCCAATGTCATTAGAGCAGGCAGTGAATGCCTTTGAAAATTTGGGTGTATACCCTGAGATTGAGCAATGGCGAGATAATCTCAGGCAGTGGTTCTCTTCTGTTTTGATGAACCCACTTGTCCAAAAGATCAAAACTAGCCATATTCAGGTGCTCTGCTTTTGGCAAATTTTGAGCTGAACTTATACCTCTAGTCCAATTTCAGTGGCCAGTTGTCACCATTTTTTAAATTTGTTTTGCCCTACCTTGCAGGTTAAGCAAACAACTGCTACTGTTGGGGCTTCAGTTACTGTTAGCCAGGTTGGAAGTGATCTTCCAAGCACAACAGCGCCGGTTGGCTTATCTCCACTTGGTGGGACTAAAGATTGGCAACCGACTATCACGGTTGATGAAGATGGCATTCTTAATCAATTGCGCACTGCACTTCTGCATTCCCGTGATACGCCTGTTGGTGAGTTTCTGGTGTAACTTAAACATTTTATTGCTGTGGTTTTGCATGTTCACATTCTACCAAAATGTTTTGCACCGAGCACTTTGTACTGTGGTTAAAGATGATACACTAAGATTCCCCCAGATTTAATTTGTTTGGCTAGCATGGATTTACCTACTTGTTACTTATTAGCAATGCTTTTTTTTTTCTGTGCAGCACAAACCTTTGGCAGTCCACAACAACCACAACAGAATCCCCTCCTTCCGTCTATTCAAGCATGTATTGATGCAATTACGGAGCACCAGAGGCTTAACACACTGATGAAGGGAGAGCTGATAAAAGGCTTGCTACCACAGAGTAGTGTCCGTGCTGATTACACTGTTAAGAGAGTTCAAGGTGAATGTCTTACACTCACCATGTTATTTCATAATGGCATATCATGGAGCCTTTAGCTGAAATGATATACTAGTATTATATTTTCTAGCATATGTTGGAGCGAATTATGACTGAGAATAAATTTTGGCATGATTTGCATACTATTCACATTCTATCATGATACAGAACTTGCTGAAGGAACATGCTTGAAGAATTATGATTATATGGGTCATGGAGATGGTTGCGGTAAATTGGAGAAAAAGTGGATCAGTGAACTGCCAACTGACTCGCTCCTTCTTCTGTACTTGTTTGCTGCTTTCCTCGAACACCCAAAATGGATGCTTCATGTTGATCCTACCTCTTACTCTGGTGCCCAATCTAGCAAAAATCCTTTATTTCTAGGAGTTCTTCCACCAAAAGAGAGGTTTCCAGAGAAGTATGTTGCTTTGATTTCCGGCGTTCCAGCAGTTATTCACCCAGGTGCTCTTATACTGGCTGTGGGCAAGCAGAGTCCTCCGATTTTTGCTCTGTACTGGGACAAAAAGTTGCAGTTTTCTCTTCAGGTGATTTAAATTTTCATTCATTTATTGCTTTATCTAGTTTTATCAGCATCAATATTCTTATTTCTCCTTTTGAGGCAAAGCATCAATATTCTTGTTTTTCCTCCTGACGTTTGTATATAAACCAACTTTCTTTTTAAATGAAAAATAAGATGCCATCCATAGGCAGTTAAAGGATAAGTCAGAGAGAAACAAACCCAAAAGAAAGGTTGTTTGGTGGCCTGTGTTGTTCATTTTTGTGATAATCTGAAGTAATCATCATAGTATGTCAAAAGAGATTGGGAATAAGCACACTGCAGCAATCATAACCTGTTTTACCTTTCGCCTGTGTTGTTTTGCTACAAACATGTGATTTCTAATAATAAACAAATGATTTGAGTCTGATGACTTTAGCTCAGACTGTCTGGTGGCAGTGCACCTAATTGGAGTATATAGCCTCTCATATTTTTGACAACTTAACACATTCTGCTAGCTAAGCACAAAACATTTGCATAAAGATATAATCCATTATATTATATTAGTTTGACTTGACTTGTAGTGAATTGTTGGTTTGTCGCACACTTGGGTTCATTCTTTGATGGCACTGTTCTTGCAAGAACTTTTTCCAAAAAAAAAAGTCCAGTATTATTAATGTTATTCCCCCCTGCTTGGATTTTCCAGGGAAGAACGGCATTGTGGGATGCTATCTTGCTTCTGTGCCACCAAATAAATGTTGGTTATGGCGGTGTAGTTAGGGGAATCCACATAGGTTCTTCCGCCTTGAACATCCTGTCAGTTCTTGATTCAGACATGGAAAGCTGAAGGACTGCGTGCTGCTTGCCTGATATCACATCAGCAGGAGCTAAAGATGGTTTTGTAGTTTGTACTTTGAGGAGATAAATTGTGATCAGCCAGTTGCTGAATGTAAACTAACACCAGCATGCTTCGAACTAACCTACTGTTAGATCTGATTTGTCCTGGTGAAGAGAGCTGAATTTGTGCCCCAGGTTGTACTAGTATCTTGATTCTTGAATCGCTCATAGTCCAAGTTCCTTAATTATCACTTAACACAAATGGATTCAGCAATTGGGCCACTGCACAGCCCAACCAGATGGGTATGTTTGCCTGCTTGAATGATCTTAGCCTGGCTCGTATGCTCATCCTGGCCGAGCTGAGCCTAGCCACATGCAACATGGTCTATCTGGTTGGTTGTCTGCAATAAGTAAGCCTGGATCATCCGATACATTGTTTGGTTGCCTGTATCTAAAATTCTTGTATGCAAAAGAATTGAATTTGTTTGGTTGGTTGTGTATTTGTATAGGCTGGGTGTAGTTACCCCTGCGTATATGGTGAATATATAGAAAATAATATCGTGTAAACTATAACAGTATAATTGGTAAACTATTGGGGAAAAAATCAGTGTACAAAAGTTAGCACGTCATACATCGGAAAAATTCATCGCCCAATAAAATATAAACGATTGGCATGTATAGTATATTTAATGCCTTTTACATTATCACAAGTCAGTTAGAAAAAGAAGAAAGGGAATTTTGAAAAAAAAATAAAAATGACATCCTGCTGCCGTGATGGCGGGTTGCTGGACGGCGAAGCAAGAAGTGGAGGCCCAGATCTGGCCAGAGCCCATTGTGGCCGCCGGTGGCCCGGCCCACCGAAAGGCGCGCCCTGGTCGTCGGAGCGGAGCGTCCGGTTCAAAAAATTTCAAACCCACGCTCCCAACGGCAACTCCCACACCTCCCCCACTTTCCCCACGGCAACATCCCAATCCCAATCCAATCCATTCGTCTCCCTCCCCCATTTCCTCCCATTCCAATCGAACGCCTCGTCTCCTCACCTCCTCGTCTTCCTCGATCTCTCGTCGTCGTCGTCGTCGCCATGGATCCCCACCCCACCCCGTTCGCAGGTAAGCAAGCGTCAACTTCCGCACCAAGATCCCCCCAATGGTTACCTCTCTCTCTCTCTGTTGACGAGATCGATCCATTCCGCGGGTTGCGCAGGGAAGCGGCGGTCGGTTGCCGCCGCGCCGGCGAAGATAGCGGCGCCCAAGCCCAAGTCCATCGCCTCCACGCGCACGAAGACGACGAGGAAGTCTCCCCCAGCACCTCCACCGCCACGGTAAGGAGATCGCCGGCAATCCATATTGAAAAATCCTCTGTAAGATGTGTAGCGCGACTATGGTTTCGCACTTTCGCTTACTGAGGTAGAATTTTTTTTCCAGGCCACGGCGCGCGTTCGGCACCGTTCGAAGCAGCAACGCGCATGATGCCCCCGAGAAGCCGCCGCCGCTGCAGAAGGCTCCAAAGGTGTCGCCGCCGCCGCCGCAGAAGCCTGATAAGGTGTCACCGCCGCCAGCTCAGAAGCCCTCCAAGGTGTCGCCACCGCCACCGCAGAAGTCCGCGAAGGTTTCTCCGCCGCCTGCGGCGAAGCCTCCGAAGCTGTCGCCGCCAAATCTGGCCAAGGCGACTAAGCCGTCTCGTCTGGCAGCAAAGCCCCCTAAGAAAGCCGCGCCGGGACCGGAACTGGATCCCAAGCCCAGGAAGAAGGCGCAGCGGGTGAGCTTCCAGGAGGACGCGGCGATGTCGGTGGCCCCTGGAAGCGGAGAGAAGGTGAAGGTTTCCACCGATGACGCGGCTGGTCACACGCCGATGGTGGCCGTGAGAGCCCTGGAGAAGAGAGTGAGTGTCGTCGCGTCCGCGGAGACGCCGTTCTTTAGTGCGCAGAACTGCAGCAATTGCAGTCTCGACCCGCTCGAGGAGTCCACCTACTGGCTCGCACATATCCACCTGGCCGAGTCAGTTGGGAAGCACAGGGTTGCTGCTGCGTTCTTTCAGCTTGCATTCGAGTGCCAAGCTCAGGTGAGAGTTCAATGAACATGGTTTTTAGTTGATAAGTCAATCTAAAATTTAAACTGTAAGTATACGTGCACTTTATGTTCTGGTTATTGTAGATGTATTAGACATTGTTTCTTTTTCTTGGAAGAAATTATGTTTTTGTGGGTTTTACCTGAATAACCAATTGATAGGAACATAAACACTCGTTGACTGTTCAAGACTTCAGGCACAACCTACTGATAGGAAACATTTCATTTTTATATTATTTTTTTACTTTACTTATTAGCAATAATCTACATAGTTATTGATTTCACCTAAAGAAAAAGTTTACTTTTGTGGACAGCCAATTCACAGGATCCAAAGTGAGCTAAGGAATTATACAGTGCGCCATGAGAGTGCCAGCACTTTAACCACTTTATTCGATGAGCTTCTCCTTGCCCATGGTGGCATCCCAGTGAACCAACCTAAGTTTGAAACCGATGGTTTTGAGGTGGTGGATACACCTTTAACTACAGATAGTGATGACAAGAGGCTCGATAGTACCACAACTCAAGTGGATGAGAGATGCTCGGAATGTGACTGTGGTGGTGATATCGTCGATGTGGCAGTTCCCAGTATTGTGAAACCACTTGAGGAAGGCATGGACCAACCGAGTTTTGAGAGGAAGCTGAACGACGGTTTTGAATTTGATGATTGTGAAGCTGTCATTGTGGACAAGCTGGTGGGAGGACATTCTGATCTAGAGAAGATTGTTGATGTTAATGGTCCTAGCGACAGTGAAACAATGCAGTCAGCATGCAGATCCTCCATTGATAGGTTAAGCTTGAAAGGGTCTCCAGTAGTAAGCGGATTGTCTCAAAGACAGCTCTCTTCAGACAGTCCATTAGATAAGTTGTCTCCGTCTGCACGGAGCTTGTCTGCAAAGCGCTTATCATCTGTTAGCCCGCTTGACAAAAAGTCTCCATTTGGTAGCAGCTCGTCGAAGAGGCTCACATCCAGTTGCCCTTCTTCTAAGAAATCTTTCTCCAGTAAAGCCTTGTCATCCAAGCGGATGTCATCTGGTAATGCTTCTGCTGGAGTCGGTGATCTTAACGAAGTGATTGCAGATATGGAATTTGACTGCCCTGCATCAGGTAACTCAACATGTCCAAAGCTTTTACTTTGACATTGTCCCTAAGATTACTTATTTTCTGATTGAGAGCACCTTGCAGATGATCAGCTGGAACTGAAAGAACATGGGGATTCTGAGGTGTGTTTAAGGGTTTTATTTACACTCTGGAGTTCTGCAGAAATGATATGATGGATTTAAATATAGCTTAATTTTAACAGTAGTGTGCTCATGTTCCTAGTAAAATAAAATTGTCACCTTGTCGAAGTAAGAAACTCATTACACTAGTAAGGCACACACATGTATTTGTTAGTTTGCACAATAGTACTAGTATTATCTACCGAGCTTCCAAAACTCTTTGATGCATCTGTTGCTATTACAGCCCTGTACGCTTGAAAGAATGTAGTCCCAAACCATTTTCCTGACCACTCTAACAAAGTAGATTACATATGTGATGAAAGATCTATGTTACAAGAACAGTTACTTAAAGTTCTTACACGTTCTTTGCAGATCAACTAGCTTCTGGAGAGGGACTTACTACAGCGGTACAACTGCAATGGGTGCTAATATAAATTTACATGTAAGATTTGCTCGTCTGAGTATGTTCGGTAGTTTGAATTTCTGACTTGATCACTTTGCTAGTTTGCCTTTGGTGTGGACTCGAGCAGACATGTGTTTGCTCACGCGTGGTGTTTTATTCTCACCAGTCCAAGAACATGGTTTTCAGCAAAGATCATCGTGCTCGGATGATCTTTGTGTTCTTGGCAGTTGACAGGTTCTGTGTGCTTGCTTAGCATGACAAATGAGGGTTATGGTATTCTTGTTTGATTTGGCAATAACTTGTACCTTCGGTATTTGAGGTCAATGTAATATGGATTTCTTTATGATTGCCAGTGAACACTGTGAACTGTTGATGCCCGTGCAAATTTTCTAGTTCCCTCTGTCCGAAAAAAAATATCAAATCCTTGTAGATTCATCTGTATGATTTGAGTTTTTATGGGATAGAGAGAGTACCTTTTGAGCAGAGTCAAAACATTATGGAAAATTTGTCATAGGCCATTGAAAGATTATGGCCTTTGCTTGTGGATACCGCTAATGAGACATTGTCATTGGATATTCCAATTCTGTTAACATTTGCTTTTGGACACTATGGGAATTACTTTCTTTAGGTTGATAATACTTGTTTTCGACAAAGATATGGTCTTCAAAAAGTAACTTTGACAACTAGTTTCTATTATAATATATATAGAAACATCAACAAATATATGATTTTATTTGAGGTATTTTTTAAGACTAATTTATACATATGGTTTTATATTTGTAAATAAACATTTTAGATTTTATTTATAGTCAAAGATTTTAAATTTTGACCAATATTATTAGCTCAAAGGGAGTATGTATAAAGTGGAATGTCCATAGCCCCATCTTCATCTTTCCCTTTTTCTCCTACCAGGCCATTGCATTGCACCTCTCCACCATCCTTGTTCTCCCTCCACACTTCCTTGGCCTTACAACACTTCACCCTTTGGTAGGAGCTACTTTGTTGAACAATGAAGCACTCCATTGTTCGCCACCATAGTGAGTAGAATGACGTTGGCTGCTCTTTTCATTGTAGCATCACCACATTGTTACCGAATGGTACCTCCTCAAACCCAGCCACAACCATGTACTCTCTCCACTCTACCCCTCACCAATAACTTATGTCGTGAGATTCGTGCCAACCTTGGGCTCTAGCAGCCACCTCTCTCGTACGCCCTTTCCTTGAATGTCACATATGTTGACTCCAAGAACCGCAACAACACCTCAAACCTTATCGTGAACTCATCCGCTGCCATCGTCATCCGGTTCAAGCTTCGAGAGAAGAACCAACTTAGGGTTGTGGCCTCCGATCTCTTCACTCCTTGATATATAGCGGACTGGCCAAACTAGGGCATTTCTCCCTGTCATCATTCCTTGAGTCCATCTAGAGTGTAGAATCATACCGCAGCATCCCTACCGTCCACAAGCTTGCTCATCCTTGCGTCCACTGTTGTTACCGTAGTTTCAAGTGCAATGGAGGAATGAGAGAGATGGAGAGAGGAAATACAAAAGAGAGATGGAAGATGACATGGGTGACGCTAGTTTGTAAAAAGGTAGTAGGAAGTTATTTATTTAAATTTCTCTCTCCTACTCGATTGAAAATAATACTTTAATAATAGTCTTGCCAAAGGTTAACTTTTCAACGTCGTGCATGTACTTCTTCCATCTTAAAAAAATATTTTTGTTTTTATTTACATTAAAGTTAGAGAAAGTGAGAGATAAATATATCAAAGCTTAAAAATATGAGGGGCTAATGTCCTGGAGTTTGAAAAAAATAAAAAGCATTATAGTCTTTTGATTTTATACTAGTACGCGTGAGACATGGAAAATTAGTCTTTTTGACTGAGGTAGTAGCAACCTTTTTTTTTATCAAACACAATACGGAGTACAATCTAATCGTAATTCTGTCTACTGCCATCCGTGCACGAAGCGATTAAACATAAAATCATTAGTCCTCCAGTGGATGCAAAATTTCAAACGGTAAGCGAGAAAAGTAATTTGTTTGCGGTTAACCCGAAGAGTTTATCTAAGCTGCTGTTCCAGTTACAGTCTACAGAACCAGAGCAGATCAGCGATGATACCGTATAGTAATTGGTAAATGTGTCAGCAAAGCAGCTTTCTGGTTCGCAAAAGTCCGTGGCAATGACAAAAACTGGCAGAAAAGTTGTGGCTCTTTGCAATTAGTGGAAATCAAACCACACCAACCATCGCATCAGAAAGAAAACAAAGCATACGAGATAAAAAAGCCGAACAGATCCGCAAAGCTAATAAACGTTTTCAAGATCCCCATTCCTACGCTGGGGCAGCCGAGAGAACGTCAGGAGCTCCGAGAGTGACCGAGACCCGACTCCATCGTCTCTCGTTCACTCACTTCCCTGGTCTAGTCACCACCGTTGTCGTTTCCTTTCCTTTCCAGAATTCCAGTAGTACCGCGCAGCGCGCAGCGTGCGTTTCCCTTCCCGTGGACGAGGTCGGCGCGTTTCACGGTGCACGCCACGGCGTGTGCACGCACGCGCCATTCCGTCGTGCCGCGCGCGGCCCACCGTTCTTCGCTGCGTGTGTAGCAGTGCAGCACACGGGCCAACCGCGAGTTGGTAGTTGGTGCCAGCCAGCGAGCCAGGCAGCGACATGGCATCGGTTCGTACGTACGTAGTACGTGCGGCTGGAGCCCGCGCGCGGCAGAGCGCGTCACGTGTTACACAACGAACTAACGGTGCGTGGCCCGGTGGAGCCGGGAAGCGGTCGCCGTCGGTGAACAGGACAGTGTGCACTAGTGGTGGTGGTGGTGACTGGATCTTGCATGGGCGTGCATGACCAGGTAGCATATGATAGTGACCAACTGGCCACGCCACACACGCACGCTGGCCCGCCTCGGCCGGCCGGTCGATATTTCTGCGGCCAGGCACACAGGGAACGCAGAATCTTTTTATTACGTTTCATGTGTGTCGCATCTCCGCTACCGAACAATCGCCTTTTGACTAGCAGGGGCCATGACGCCCGACGTTTTCCATCGCAGTTTTTTTTCTGTTTTTTTTTCCTGGTGCAGTTCTTGCTAGTGGCACAAGTTGGCAGGTTAATATCAAAGAATCAAGACCAAAGGTTTTATTAGTATTGGTGTTACCGTCGGGTTTTGTTTAGTTTAAACGAGACAGAAATGCGACGTTGAGTTTTTAAAAATATCTCGAGTTCCTTTTTTTTTTCTCTCCTGAAGGAGTAGAACAACCGGTACAAGTGGCGCCTTTTATTTTAGTGTTATAAACAATGCGCCCAGCGCATCTGAGCTTTTCAAGCAGCAGTCGACCATTTCCATCGTACAGTGAAGTGATTGACCGGATTATTACTGAGGGGAATATGCTCGGCCGGCCTGTTGGCCAAAGCCCGGCGAGCAAGGGCCACGCTTGAGCCTCTTTGCCCATCCGGTGGGTGCACCATGTGCCACACTGCATAGCACGGTAGCGCTAGCACTAGCACTAGCAGCCGTAGCCGCAAGCCGACGCGATGATGCATCCTACTACAGCCGTAGCCGCAGCAGCAGCCGCGCCCCGCGCAAAGCGTGCAAGCCAGCATCACACAAACACAAATCTGGGAAGCCGTGTAGCGCGCGTCATCCCGTCGTCCCGTCGTCCTGCTCCGCGCCACGCCGCATCAGCGCTGTGTCAGCCATCCCACCCACTCACCCACCCACCCACCCTGATCGCAACGCCACGCGCGCGAGCGAGCACTAGCGATCGATCAGGCCGTGCGCGAGGGCAACAAGGCGATGGAAACCGAAAGCAAATCCACGCCACCGGCGAGCCCGTCCATCCAAAGCGATGCACACCGAGAGGGAACAAAACAGAAAGTGTGAGAGAGAGAGAGGAAAAAAAATAATAAAAGAGCGGAGAGACAGAAGCCTACGAACGGGCAAAGCGGCCGCCACGTAGACGTGTACATCTTCTCCGGTAACACCGCCCAAAACTCCCCCCCTTCATCACTTTTTTAATAATCCGCGACGACGCCGAGCGATTATTAGTATTAAAGTGAAGTGTGAGCTCCAAGTCCGAACCCCCCAAAACCTCCCGTCTCTTCCCGTCCCTGCTCCAGTGGGCGGGCTCTCTCCCTCTTCCTCCTCCGCTCCGCTCCACCTCGGTTGACCACCACCCGATCGGCGGCGAGGGCGGGGAGCTCCGGCGTGCTCAGGTAATCCATCCATCCATCCATCCACGCTGCTGCTCGGCTCTTGTAGGTTTTCGATTCCCCTCGTTTGGGTACGCTCTTGCTGTGGTTCCTGCTGTTTGTTGTGTAGTCGCTTCTCTGGCTGATACGCTGGGTTTGGGGGATTCGGTCGGGAGCTGAGGGTGGTTTTGAGCTCAGATTTGGGACGGGTGGCGCGGTCGGCTCGTTTTGGGAGGAGGGCGCCCCGGGGGTGATTTCATGGGCTTGGTCGAGGTGGGGGATGGGGAATTGAGTGGTGTTTTGTGCTGATTGGGCGTGTGGCGGTGTGGGGATTTGGTAGAGGCGACGCCTAAACACTAGGGGAGTTGTCGGCTCCCCTTTCTCATGTTTCTCTTAGATCTACGAATAGAGTTTCTCTTCTCCATAGGAGTTGTGATTGGTCGCTCAATCGTTATTTTTTTTGGTTTGTCAGTTGGTCGATCCCACTTTCCTCAAGTTTGATTTCTCGTTAGGAAGATCTTTCCGCTCGAGAGATTCTGATTCCTTTTCGATTCCATCCCGTCCTTGTATGGACGGGCCGCAGTATCGGATTAGCAAATCCATGTGAATAACATAAGCTAGATTAACTTGTATGGTATTTCCGTATTTATATCCCGATCCTACCATTCACCGAAAGATTTTTTTTTTAAAAAAAAACTTGTGTGGTAAAAATATTTGCCTGTGTTGTGCTAATTATGCGTTAGTTTGATGAATGAATTTTTACCTTGTATCTTCATGCTTACTACATGTGTGCAGTCATGGTATCGAGGGAACCTTTTTAAGGCTAACACACTAGGATTTCATGATTTGTCTATCTCTTTCCACCACCAAGGCACCAAGCTGATATCCTGGTTGCAGCAGCACCATGGGTGGAGAAGATGAGGTTCACGGAGTGTAAAGGTCATCTAGTGATGGGGGTTCTGATGGCAGGGGGATGACTTGGGGCATTTTGGGGGTGAAGGAAGGCTAGGCACAAACCCTCTTGACAGGACAGCGGTGGGTTATAGATCATGTTTAGGTTTGTTCTGGTAGGATTCGATGGTGCCAATGCAGGATGGTATTTATCGCACCTGGACAATAAGGTTTTGGCAAACCTTTATAGTTAGATTTTTGGTTCTAGAAAGGGAATAAGTTAAACGTTCTGAGGAGCATTGATGATTCGGACCACTTGTGCCGTTAACTCTGCTTCTACTGCACTCCAGCTCCTAGCACATAAAGCTTGTGTTTCCCTAAATGTAACCAACCAGTTAGAGATGAAGGGTTGTTACTATGAATTGATATACATAGCTCATCTTTGAGGTGAACATGTTAACTTGAACAATTACATATTGCATGGTTTCTGTGACACACCGTATACATCATCCTAGTATTATGAACAAGCTGTTTAGCACAGCTTGGATCTTGCGTCATGTTTTGCGTTGGTTCAAAGGTGTGCATCATGTCATAAATATGCCATCCAAAGTGTAAAATTGTTTGTGGAATGCTAGACCTCAGTTATTTTCTTTCATATTACCAGTGAAAATGGATGGAAATGCTAAAGGCGGTGGGCATTCTGAGGCACTGAAGAACTACAATCTTGGAAGAACTTTAGGTATTGGCTCATTTGGAAAAGTGAAGATTGCAGAGCATAAGCTTACAGGACACAGAGTTGCTATAAAGATCCTGAACCGCCGCCAAATGAGAAATATGGAAATGGAGGAGAAAGGTAACCTCCTTTTTTAAAGAGACCATTTTAATCAATCTATTATCTTCTGTGCTCATATGATCTTAAGTTACTTGCTTCCTGTAGTGGTCTGATCTGTGAACTGTTTCCAAAATTTTGAGCTAATCTAATAGTTGAGATAACATATATATTGATTCTAGTATACATTTTGTTTGTTAAGTCACCTTCTTCGAATGCTTTTGAGCTGGAAATTCTAGAATCTGGAATTTCATGCATGCTAAATGCTAAGGCCACCTTCAATTTTTTTTATTGTTTTTTGTTTACAGCAAAGAGAGAAATCAAGATACTGAGATTGTTCATTCATCCCCATATCATTCGCCTTTATGAGGTTATATACACTCCTACGGATATATATGTTGTGATGGAGTACTGCAAGTTTGGAGAACTGTTTGATTACATTGTTGAGAAAGGCAGGTTGCAGGAAGATGAGGCTCGCCGAATCTTCCAGCAGGTACTTGACCTTACTCATTTCTTTCACTTGTTAAACACGCTCTTTTAGCATTTACTTCCAACTTTAATGCTTGCTTATTTTCACCATTCAAAACCTATGGAGCATAAGCATGCTATTCATATTCGCCGTGCGGTGATTTTGTGTGTGGTGTTTATAATTAATTGACTCAGGTTTGCATGTAATCGGCCTGCTTTTAGCTTCTAACCTAATCATTGAGTTTTAAATTTGTGGGATAAAGTGATGTACTAAATCAAACTGTTGACTAATTCCTAAGTCTTCACTGTGTTGGTGTCATCATTGGCATGTGATTTTAACCTACGATGGAGAGAGGGACATACATTATTTTATGGGAGAACTTGAGTTTTTCATTGTTCTGATTTGTTGAATATGTATACATTATCTCTGTTAATATTTATAAGGTAAAATTTTATGGAACAGATTATATCTGGGGTTGAATACTGCCACAGAAACATGGTGGTTCATCGTGATCTGAAGCCAGAAAACTTGCTACTGGATTCAAAGTATAATGTAAAGCTTGCTGACTTTGGTTTGAGTAACGTCATGCATGATGGCCATTTTTTGAAGACAAGCTGTGGGAGTCCAAACTATGCTGCTCCAGAGGTTTTTTTTTTTTTTTTTTTTTTTTTTGTATCACTGTGGGACTATATCTTCTTGCTCCTTTGCATGCAATATTTTTTCTTATTATAGTATTATGGTTCCTTTGCAGGTGATCTCTGGTAAATTATATGCTGGACCTGAGGTTGATGTATGGAGCTGTGGAGTGATCCTTTATGCTCTCCTTTGTGGTACTCTTCCATTTGATGATGAGAATATCCCCAACCTATTCAAAAAGATAAAGGTGAGATAGATTTATGTAGGCTAGCCAGACCTTGTAAACTCTTATGTTGACTAGATGGTCCTTAAAATATCTAAGTTTTTATTATTATTCTGTATATTTGAGTATTTGACCTGTTTGTTTGGTGTTCCAGGGTGGTATATATACTCTCCCAAGTCATTTATCTGCTCTGGCCAGAGATTTGATCCCAAGGATGCTTGTTGTTGATCCAATGAAGAGAATCACAATTCGTGAAATTCGAGAGCATCAGTGGTTTCAGATTCGCCTTCCTCGTTACTTAGCAGTGCCTCCACCAGACACAGCACAGCAAGCCAAAATGGTACTTCCTTTGTGTCACATTCTTAACGAGTTGTTCATTTATGTATCAAAATTTATCTACTAATGTAATTTTCTTGAGATATACTTATAGAGTATAATAAATAATGTTTTGTCAACATAACACCATATAAAGCAGTGGTGAAAGGCATCTTGAATATTGTAAAAAGTCAAACATTATATAATATGAGGTGTATGGAGTATTTTCTTGCTACTGGTAGTTTATCTTAGCAGAAATCCCTCGGATGTAAATGAAGCAGACAAATTTTCACTTGCAATATCACTTATTTACATATTCGATTTTTTATAGTTATCTTTCCGTTTAGCTCTCGTGGCAATGGTATAATGTTTTGATATATGGCCTTTTTTGAAGATTGATGAAGATACCCTTCAAGATGTCGTAAACTTGGGTTATGGAAAGGACCATGTGTGTGAATCTCTGCGCAATAGACTGCAGAATGAGGTATATGCAAACAAATGAACTGTTCATCCTTTTTAATGATCACATTGCTGATTTTAGACCATTTTCTAGGCAACTGTTGCATATTATTTACTCTTGGACAATCGATTCCGAGCTACCAGTGGCTATTTGGGAGCAGACTATCAAGAATCGTTGGTTAGTTCAAATTTACAGCATCTTTGTCTGACATAATTTGCAAAGTGTTTAATTAACTGTCTGACATGATGGTTCATTAGGAGAGGAATTTTAATCGCTTTGCTTCATCGGAATCAGCAAGTTCAAATACAAGGCATTATCTTCCAGGAAGCAGTGATCCTCATGCCAGTGGTTTGCGCCCACATTATCCTGTTGAAAGAAAATGGGCTCTTGGACTTCAGGTTTTGCATGATGTTCCTTTTTACTTCTTTTGTAACACACCGAAATTTGTACTGACATATCAATTATCCAACAGTCACGAGCTCAACCTCGCGAGATAATGATTGAGGTCCTAAAGGCACTTCAAGACTTAAATGTCTCCTGGAAGAAGAATGGACAGTACAACATGAAATGCAGATGGAGCGTTGGGACTCAGGCCACTGATATGTTAGATGTTAACAACAGCTTTGTTGATGACTCAATCATAATGGATAACGGTGATGTAAATGGGAGGCTACCTGCTGTGATCAAGTTTGAAATCCAGGTGTGCAATTTCAAATTCTAGCAGTACTGACTTAAAAAGTTTGATACAGTATTTTTTCCCTAGATATTCAACTTCATAGTTAAATCCTTGGTTTAAAGATCCCATTGGAATGACTAAAGAATGCATCCCCTTTTAGGTTCAATCATGAGTTGATGCATTGTTGTCAATATGTATTTTCTGTTCATGCCATTTTGAACCAGCAATTTTTTTACTTTCAATACTAAAAAGTACTAGTCAGCCATATATATTATACTTTTAGCCTAGTATAGTATCATTCGAATGTTGTAGCTGTTGTATTTGGTATGTATTATATATATGTTGTATATCTGGCTGTAGAATTGCTGATTCCGTTTCTTTTCTTCAGCTTTACAAGACCAGAGACGAGAAGTATCTGCTGGATATGCAGAGAGTTACGGGGCCTCAGCTCCTTTTCCTGGACTTCTGTGCAGACTTCCTTACCAAGCTGAGGGTTCTATAGTACCCTTGTGTTGGCTTCAGTGAAAAACCAAACCTAGGGTTTTATCATGTGCGGTTTTTCACTGCAATAATGAATAAAGGACACCATGTAAATAGGCAGCTGTGACTTTCTTCCCAGTCCTTAGACAGCGAAGGTTGTTGTTTGAGTGACTAGTGTTGTGTTAAGCACCAAAATGTTGGTTGTTACAGACTTACATAGTATATAGATCTTTATAAGCTATCTGGGTGGGCGAATGCTTGATTTCTAATTTTTGCAGGCTGCAGCTATACTGCTGGTGATGCTGCAGTACAAGCTTTTCTTTTTGCTCCTGCACACGGTTATTATACGTGTGCATGGAAATTTTGCTACTGCTAGGAAGAAGCTAGTAAGAATATCAGCCCCTTGCTGCCGGGTTGTGGTATAAATGTAGATGACAGCAAATTTAGTGGAATATTTCTATGACAACAAATGTAGTCGTATGATCAAGCTCATGCCCCCCTATGGAGAATCGAGATATCCTTTCTCTTGTCGTGTGCTGCTGTGCATATCATCACTAGAGAATTCATCATATTGTCTTGTACTATTTCGATGTGCACCATAACTCCATAAGGACCTTCAAAAAGGTTTTCGTTATAAGAAACGGATTGTCATTTTTTTTGTGTAAATTCAGTTAATCTGGAGGTAGGCTTTGTTGTTTTGGAGTATAAATTTTCTTGCGAATACTTCAGCAATGCTAAGTCCTAAGGAGCTAACTACGCGCGATTAAGTTCATTAGCAATTTTATCATATTTTGTGTCCCATGCACATTATTATGGGAATATTAGGCATGTTTGGTTTGCTTTCACTAGTAACCATACCAAAATTTTGGCAAGGGATGTAATTAGGCTGCTATTTGTGATTAACAAAATTTTGAAGATATAAATTGGTCTCTAGTTGGTCTCCAACCAAGTAACTACCAAAGCAAGCAAAATTTTGGCAATAAACCAAACACTGTAACTTTACCAAAATTTTATCAACAACCAAGTAACTACCAGAGCAAGCAAAATTTTGGCAATAAACCAAACACTGTAACTTTACCAAAATTTTATCAACGCCCCTATGTTTTTGACTCACCAATGGAGTATTTTGGTAAGGTTTGTATGGGCTCTAGACCAAATAAACCCTATTAAGCTCAAACCAAGTGTATGGTCAAGTAACTTGATTGTACTCAAATACGATGAATGGAGTCTTCTACCTCTCCTTAACCAAACCTTTCCATTACGCTGCCAATATTTTTTTTATCAAACTATTCGTAATTTGAAACAACTTAGGTCTACATAATTAGAGATTGACTATGTGGGTGGATTGATAAGAAAGTATCCCCTCAGTCCAAAAAAAGACCAATCCTACCTACGATGTGTGTCCAGGTTCGTAGCTAGAAATTCGTTTTTTTGATAGAATAGTACATACTTGATTCTACGGTAGTTACGTGCACACGAAGAAGCATACAAGAAAAAGACGATAGGAGTAGTACATTTCTATAAAGTAGTAGAGATATCACGTCCAACTATTGTAAGGGACAAGAACCCAATCATCCTTGACCCTTTATTACGATTTATTTACGCATTAAAAAGACATCGACAAGTGAAAACTACATCTAGATTGCTCTCTTCATTTTCATCCCTCCTTGTCTGCTCTATTATATCTGAATATATTTTCTTTGTCTCATGTTATAAGATATTTGGGTTTTGAATACATTTATCTATAAATCCATAGTTGTCGAGCCTTGGCGTTGCCATTGGCAAGCTAGGGTCAATACATCTATGAACCCAAACAATTATGAACACGAGCGCAACACATCCAACATGATATACACTATTTTAGTAAATTAGTACTAGACAGGTAGTATATATTAATCACAAAAGGATAAGCTTAGATCATTTTGCTTTCCATGCTAGAATTTATATAAGGGACGATTAGGCACTGGACAACTAATCTGATGAAATTGCACTGTCATAATATTTCAATTGACCATCGGTGAAATATAAAGTTATACATTGTGAAGAAAAAAAAATCTTGTACATTGACACACTCTTCTCTGCTTTCTTCATCCATCATCATGCTTTCTGCCTCTTCGTCACATCTCCTACCACACCCTACCACCCTTCTCGGTTTTGGCAACAAGGTGAACTAGCACCCCTTCAACGAGACAACATAGTCAGGGGCAATAGCCGAAGGAGGGAGTAAGAGAGGGAGGGAGAGATAGATAGATAGATGGGGGAGAGAATGTGTGATTCTCCGAATCTCACTTCCTTAAGACTCTTTGACTTTCAACTCGCCATGTCTTACCATATATTTGATCGTGGTGATGAGGCATGAAGGTTGTGCGATTGCGGTATTTTCATAGTATGGGGATCGTTGGTACTAGGATATATGCGAGATTGTAGTAAAAAAGATGGAGACGAAGATTTTTATACAGGTTCGGCTCCTAAATTGTTAGGTAATAACCCTACTCCTGTTAGCCGAAGCCGGTCGTTGCTCTTATTTACCATAATCACACCAGTACAATATTTGGGGTAGCCTATCTAACTGTTGTCGACTTGGCAGCCATAAAACCATCCCGTTGTTGACAACAGAGTAGTCTTCCTCCTCGAATCCGTGCCCAGCGAGATTAGAGACAGCGTTAGATCCCTCTTGACGATAGTCGTAGGTACCGTATGGGGACTACTAGGCTTTTCTCCAATGTTGATATCCGGCGGCTTGTCTTGGCGTATGTTGGCTTGTATGTTGATGTATTGTTTCGTGTCTTGATCTATTGTTCCGTGTCTTGATCTATTGTTCCGTGTCCCCTCTCCTCCTAGGGGGCCTTGTATTTATACCCATAGATATCCCCTTGTCCAAGTAGAAATAGGAAAACCAATATGGATACAATCCGAGTAGTTCTTGTCGTTTCCATGTAGAGCTCTATTTATCTTTCCTTATCCGGCACTCCTTCTATACCCGAAGGTTGTTTCCGTATAAAACATGGTATGTGGTGGGTCCTGCCGAGATTTTGTCAACTACTATTAGGTATGTGGTATCCATAACCCTGACACATTCCATGTGGCAAGTCCTAGCAAGGAGACCAAGGGGACTAGCCCCGGTCGCTCTCGATCACTGCCACACGTCAGTTTTGGGCAGTGTCTGGGCGGGCCTCCATGGTCTGTGGGTGGTAGTTGCCCAGCGAAAATGCCATGCGGCGAGTCTTGACACTTATACGGCCTCATGTGTCTACCTCCGTGAATCCCTTCTTCATGAGGTAGTTATTTTTACATACCCCTTAACATCCTTTCGTACATGATCCACTTCTATTGCTCCGGGTGGGTTAGGGGAGTGGGCTCACCGCCTTGACTCCCACACAGACGTTGTACATGATGTGGGATCCCTATATAGACACAATAGCATATAAATAAATGTAACTATGATGTAATACCTACCAACTATATACTGCACCATACTGGAAGTAATTTCAGAAAAAAAATCTAATGAAAGTTTCCATGTGATATGTATTTGTGTTTTTCAAAATTTTGATGACACCTAATCATATATACAGTCTATCCCAAGAAGGAATTTATGAGAGATATTATCGAGCTCCATTGTTTGCTCTTACGCGTATCAACTGAAACCAAAATTTAAATTTTAAAACTAAAATTTTGTGTTGATACCCACAAATTGTTATTCAGTCGCTAATAAGTGCTCCCTCCGTCCCAAAATATATGGATATAGTACTGGATGGGTCATCGTAGTATTACGAATCTAAACATGAGGTATGTACAAAATCATAGTACTAGGATGTGTCCTGATAGTACTAGGATGTGTCCCGTTCAGTACTCCCTCCATCCTAGTTTAATCGTCCCCTAAGCAAAGGGCACCAAGACCAAGGACACAAAAAATATTCATCATTCTCAAATTAATCCTCTTCGATTAAATTGCTTCATCGCTTTTCGTTCTGTGAATTGCTCATGTTTTAAATATTGCATACCATTAAATCAATAAATATTAATCTTCATTGGTTGCATGTAACACATTCAATGATACACATTTACTTTTTTTTTTTACAAACAAACGAATAGATACCTGTTAGATGAGGATCGTTTTGGGAAAACCTCAAAAATCTTAGGGGACGATCACAATGTGATGAACGGAGCACTATGTTCTTATATTTTAGGACGAGTGCAGTCTTATAATATAATATCTAATCAATCATTAGTGAAACGATGAGACTCTATACCTTAGAGCAAGTTTAATAGTATAGTCCACTATTAGCTCTAATTCATCTATAGTCAATCTAATAGCCAGTTCATACAATAGTTGCTTACTATACTATTCATATATGGTCCCACCTATCATACGTACATTGCGTCTTGGAGCCCGTGCTACAGCTGGCTACAGATCTGTAGCCAACTGCTCTTATCTCTCATCATTTATCTCATTAAAATATGTTTGTAGCTGGCTAATAGCCTGCTATTGTACCGGCTCTTATAGATGGTCGAAAGTGGAGTGATAGGCCGAGTTTAGTTCCAAACTTTTTCTTCAAACTTCCAACTTTTCCATCACATCAAAATTTTTCTACACACACAAACTTTTAATTTTTCCATCACATCGTTCTAATTTCAACCAAACTTTCAATTTTGGCGTGAATTAAATACACCCATAATTGAAATAAGATTTGACTAAAAATTAGATGAGGGTTCGGTGGGGGAAATTTGGGAGTCGGATGGTAATTGGGAAGTTATTGTATTTGGGATATATAAACTCTTAACCTGAAAATTCTTATAACGGACGAAGTATATTTTTAACATTCTCGTGGAGTAAAACTAGCTCTGTTCTGGGCTTCTTGCCGCTTAAGCAAACTGCAACAACACATATTTGCCCCTTCACTTTGACCATGAAACGCGCAAAAGAAAAAGAAAAAACCCCCGTAAAAGCCCTCAAGGCGAAGGAAAGCAGAAGCAACATCTTCGATTTCCCCCATCTTGCAGTTGAGCGCCCCGATTCCTCCCCCTTCTCCTCGCCAAAAGGCCAAAAAACCCAACTCCCCCGATCTCCCCACCACCACCACCCAGATCTCGAAACCCTCGCCGTCGCCGCCCTCCTCCTCCTCCACCGTCGCGGCGGCCATGGCGAAGGAGTTCCCCGTGCCGCCGGTGGTCTTCACTCCCTCCACCCCTACCCACCGCCGCCATCCTCCCCCAGGGACCGGCCCCTCCCCGCCGCCGGCCTTCGCGCCTCCCCGCCCCTCCACCTCATCCGGCGCGAACCCTCTCCCCTTCATGTCCTTCGACGTCGGCAACGCGGCCACCTCCTCCTCGCCGCCGCTGTTCGCCGGGCCGATCGGCGTCGGCGGCTCCGGGGCCTCCTTCGAGGACGAGCCGCCGCTCCTCGAGGAGCTCGGCATCAACACGCGCCAGATCTGGCGGAAGACGCTCTCCATCCTCCACCCGCTCCGCTCCGCCGATCCCTCCCTCCACGCCGACGCCGACCTCTCGGGCCCGTTCCTCTTCCTCCTCTCCTTCGGCCTCTTCCAGCTGCTCGCCGGCAAGTTCCACTTCGGGATCGTCCTCGGGTGGGTCACCGTCGCTTCCCTCTTCCTCTACTTCGTCTTCTCCATGCTCTCGGGCGGACGCCGCGGCGATCTCGACCTCTACAGATGCGTCAGTCTCGTCGGATACTGCATGCTCCCCATGGTCATCTTCTCCGCGATCTCCCTCTTCCTGCCTCGGGGTGGCGGCCTCATATTTGGGGTGGGCATGGGGTTCGTGCTGTGGTCCACCAGGGTGTGCACCAGGTTGCTCGCTGAGCTTGCATCAAGCGGTGACGAGCATAGGGGGCTCATCGCCTACGCGTGCTGGCTTGTCTACATGCTCTTCTCGCTGCTCGTCGTCTTCTGATGCCCTTTTTATGGTAAGGAGCATATGGTTGCACAAATTCACTAGATCATGTTAATTTCAGCTCTGATGAACATTATTGTTGTGATTGTGTTGTGGTAATTGTTGCTGTTGAGGCTGTGTGGTAATCAATTTGTCCACATTACCACTACAAGTTGCGTTGTGGTGAATCTTAGTGAGTGTATCTTACTCTAGGACAAGCCTTTAGCAAACACAACCATGGTTTATGAATTGATTTATGATTTTACAGTTTTGTGGTTGATAGTCTTGCATATAAATTGATTTTTGACGGGTTCAGCTTTATGTTGCCCTAAAAGCTGCACATGAAACATCAAAGTGGATGGGTGTTTCTTTGTTTGTATGATTAGGTCCTCTGATATTGGTGATTCTTGCTGCCATTCTGAAATCTGAATTACCCATGGCTGGGAAATTTCATTAACCCCTTGTTTACACTATTGTCCATAATTGTTAGGTGGTGTTTTTTAATTTTCTTGCTGGTATCTCACATGTGAAAAAAAGAGAGCATGGAATGCTCTAAAAGGTTTTAGTTGCTAGGTGGGGGTGACACTTGTTTTTTATAACCATGTCAACAATTTTTGTGATCATGATTCATGAATGTTATGCAAATACCATAGTGAGACAACATCACACTTTATTGAGTTTTCCCAGCGTGCGTGTAGTGAGTGCACAGTTGTGTGAATCCTCTCATAAATGAATGAGGCGAAGATTGAGCCCCCAAATGGTGATCTCACTAAACAAAAAATATGGTGATGAAATTTAGTACTCTCTAGAAGTATACAAGATCAAACAAGGAAATCATGTATTGATAATTAGAAAATCTTGGATACTATTAGGAAATCATGCTGTTGGTGGTATATACTTCTATAGTCAAGAAATCATGTACATCTGTTCACATTTGCTAGTATATCCTTTAAACAATTTGATTACTGTTGTGTTCATGTTGTATCTGCAAGTGCCGTTTAGAGCTGGAAATTGTCTATTGCCGAATCCAGTGATATTAACTCATGGAATGGCAAATTTCTTCTCCATGCCAAGATAACCAGTACTTTACTTAATGTGGTGGAAAGATTTGATGAATATCTTTTGAGAGCATGTTTTGTGGCGTTGTGGGGGATCAGAGTGGTGTTTTTGACAATGAAATAGCACTTGGATCATTGTGTTGATTTTCCAGAATTTCGCAATAATAATTGATTCTTGTTACGTCCAATGTGGATCTTATCATCTTATTTCCAATGCAAGTACATGATGTTTTGTGAATCAAATAAGGTTTTGTATCATGCGCAAGCTCGTTGAGTAATGTAGGAAGCTATTATGTAGCGTCATGGAACTCAAAATTACTAAGTGGTCTGAAATTTCGAATGCCATCTTTTCTCAAATAATGTTCAGTGGCTTATTTCTATTCCGTATTCTCTTCCACATTAAAACTAGCCATTATATATAAAAGTACAGTTTGCTGTTGAGAAATTATATTAGGCTCTAATGCCTTTTCTGTTCTCCCTGTTATGTTTGCAACTTCCGCATCGTTTGAGACTTTCATATTGGTTAGCCTCGTTACTCCCTGCTAATTACTAATTCTGATTCTTCCTTCCTTTGCAGATCATGTTCAGGATTCTTTTGCCGTATGAAGTGGAGAGCTGCCAATCTACCAGTCGCTGGAGTGGTCTTGGTGTGTTTTGCTGGACAACAGATTATCACGCCAGTTGGGAGATTTTGTGTAATGATCTGTTCCTTTTTCACCCCGTAGTTCCTGTGGCATGGTAGTTTTAGAGGGGATCGTACAGATCTTGGTAAAGAAAAGAAAGGCAAGATCAAGACACCGAAAATATGAAGTAATTAGGTTTTGCTGAATATTGATGGAATCTGGCGACTTTCAAACTAATTCGTGGTCTGTACGAACTTGTTCATTGTATTTACTTACCACTATTAGTTGTTTTAGGGTCATTTCTGCCTACTTTGTTTTTACCCCCATCTTTTCTTCGTTTCAGTTTGATAAGAGAGGATTGTTTTATCATTAGGAGATGTGTTAGTTGCTGACTCAAATTGGATGAGTCACTTAAGTAGTTATGTTTCTCTTGGTAACAGGTCAATCACCAGTTTCTGCTGCTGGAATAGCCACCTTCCTTTACCTACAAGCTGACCTTCATTATCTTCATGCTCTAACAAGTGATAGGATAATCTTTCTGATTGCTGGCTTGAATTATTGATATGCACTACTTGCAATGACTCCTCCGTCGAGTTCCCCTCATCACCCAATTTGCCATTTTTTTTTGTATGAACTTTGAATTTTTCTTTTAGATAATGGAAAGAATTTTGAACTATGTTTTAAAAATTCCATTTACCTAGTTCCGGTAGAAGGTATGTGCCCCCGTAACAACCTATGCTTAATAGCCCCCGTAACAACCTATGCTTAATAATTGTTGGTTACATGAGCTTAAAACGCAGTGACGAAGTTTTGCCGAGGCTTAACAATAGATTGATATAATTTATTTTATGCATGTCACAAACCACACCGTAAATGCGAACCTTAATATATACTGAAGGAATCGGAGACTAAAACCTTAATATACGCTAAAATTAATATCCAGCGGCAAATCACTAGCCTCATTATAATTTTAAACCCAATCGTTGTATTGTTGACATATACATATATAATATGAAAGCTGTCATTATAAGATGGGTTATGTATGATCTTATCATTTGTTTAGTTATATGCAATAGATATATGTAATACTAGGCAAAAAGTAAAGGCGATATTGAAAAAAAAAAGATTCAATTGGCTAGTTGTGTTGAAAAGTACGATTGTGTCCTTGTCGATTGGTTTTGCCTTATAGGTTCTCCTTCACGTCAAATTCGGGGTAGAGATCAATTAGAACACAGAAAACGCCTCCCATGAAAGGAAACCCGAGACCCGACGAAATTCTTCGACCCGAACTCCGACTTTACCGATTTGACTAGCCAGATGATGCTGGTCAAATCAGCCCATAAGCGACGGTCAAAGCGGCCGGTCCTATGAAGGAAACCCGACGCTTTCTAAATTTTGCCAATATTTTTCTATCTTGAATCTAGGTGCTAACGCACATAAGTGAAGAGCGGCCCAAGAGGAGGGAAGTAAGGCTGTGATTCGCGTAACTTGGGCTTCTCCCTAGCCTAACACTTGGCTTCAGTGGACAGCGATTGCTTTTGCCTTTCTCATGCCTGCTGCCACCTGCAAGTGCCTAGACACGAGAGGGGCAGATGAAATCATTTTGGGATTTTTCTTTTTGAACCCGAAGGAGATTTGACGACACGCGAGATGGACGGAGATGTATCAAGCTATGCGGCAAAAGCACCTTCAATTTTTATAATAGTAGAGATATGCAATATATATAATATGCACAATAATCCACTAGTGTTATGGGCCTCCCTTGAGACAAAGTAAACTTGCATCGTGTTCTGCGCGAGTACCAATTTTACGTTTGAGATCTCCCCTTCCTATAAATCCGAGCCATTTGAAAGGGACCTAGCTCATCATGTCAACTTTGGTTTTTATTCTTAAATGTTGGAAGAAAATATAAATCGGACGCTCAATTTCCTTAAAAATTGTGCGGTCAAATATTTTAAATATTTTAGTTGACCACCAGGTGATACATTAAGATTAAGTTATATGTGGTGAAAAAAACCCCCCAACAATTTCAACATTAAAAAAATTCTAGTTGAAACATTTCACTATCACATATGAAACACATAGTTTTAACGGTTTGAAACATATGTTTTTCTAATCAGAATATAATCAAGTGATATCTTGTTGTAAAAATTTAATTTCAACGAACACAATGACGTGATAGGATAAATAGTTTAGGGGAAAAACTATTTTGAAGATCGTTACATGCATGCATAGATGGAGGGGAGAGAGAGCAACTAGTATGACAGAAGAGAGTAATTATAGGTGGCTACACGGTTTTGCTATTGAAACATTATATTGCTGCGGAAATTCCTAAGTAACTTTTAATATTTTTTTAATAATCAAGCTAAAAGTAAAAATTATATTTGTTATTAACAACAAATAAAACTGATTTGTCAAACTATGTTCAGAGAAAAATACATTTAGTAATCTCTGTATGAGATTGTATATGAAATATAACGTCCCGCACTTGATTATATGGATGAATATATGTTAAGGATTATAAAAATAATGGATATATACATGTGTTGATGTAAAAACACGAGGCCTGGGAGATCTGCTTAACTCCAGTGCAGGTTCAAAAGCTTGCCTTTAGGTTCGTGAGCGTTTCAGTTGATTTGATCCTGTAATTAACAAGAGACAAAGACAAAGAAACCGCGGTTAAATCCATAAACGAAAGCTGATCGGCTATTTGCCGATGACGTATCATTTATTTTTGAGCCGATGTCATATGTGAATCGATTGGCAATCATGCATATGTAAGAAAGAACTAAATCTATTCGATCGGCTGTAGATATTAACAATACATAATCCTCATGTCGATATATACTTAAATCAAGTGATTGGGATAGATCGGTCGCGGTGCCGAGACAGTATGAATCACTTAGATCGAAATATATATTAACAACAAAACTATATATGTTCGTAGCATAGCCGATCAGATAGATCTAGCGTGTATCGGCTAATACTCCGATACTACTCTATATTAAGATATTAAAGCAAATAAAATATACTAAACAAAAAGCCTAATATACTTAAATGCAACAAGATCTTAACATAAAGGGCATATTTAACATGTCAATCGAGCATATAAGAAAAAGGTAGTTAAATCAGGTAAAATCGGCTGAAACTCCGATGCTACCCTAATCGGCAACCAAAAGCAGGCTAGAGATTGAGATTCTAATCACGACTCATAAGATCAAACTCAACTGATGCAGCTATAAGTATGAAAAGAAGGACAATATCTAGACAATCAAGCCATTGGATGTTTCATAGAGTGGTTGATATCCTATATAATCTAAGTCAACGTCAGTATTTGACCTAATCGGCTGTCTTCTAGTAACAGACGTTAGCCGATTAGAAGTTAGATAGCGATATTGCCAGAGATTATATAAAATATATGATAATTCAACGAATTACATAAACAAGATTAGAGTATCATAAAGATAGAAGCACTAATCCCGAGAACGCAAGCTGCCATAACAAGTTTTACCTCTAGTTGAAGATCGAAACCGATGCAGCTCAAACCGAAAGCAAGAACTCGTCGAAACAAAACGAAAGTAAAAAGGGTGGCGATGCGCCGAGATTGTATTGAACGTGTGTTAGATAATTACATGGGGCTCGGGGTCTATTTATACCCGAGATTACAAAACATGTCCATATCAGACACGACTCTTATCTCTAACAAATTCTAAGATACCATAAGTCTTTGCGGCAGACTTTTGCCTAAACATATCTCTAAAGAAATTACATAAAATATCCTAATTAATAGATATAATTGCCTTCTCAGGACTCTATCCATGCACGGCAATCCTCATGAAGCTCATCAACCTAACCCGACAACGTATACCGTGTCACATTGTCAGATTCAACTCAATCGGCTAACCTTTTTCGACTCGAACTCTGCTGATTAAAGTCGCAGCCGATTCGGACTTAGCCGATTCTTGCTCTGTTCCCGAAACGATCTTGGACTTGGATTCCGCTTCGATCTGATCTCTATCTTCGATATTCATATTACCAAATTTGGTTGTTAACATGTTAAAAATATTTTGAAAAATAATGTGAAGGAAGATGATTGAATGTTGATTTGTAGAATTTAATGAATTATAGATGATGTTGCATGCTTGCATAAGTTTTGCATGTAATTATTGCTAGTGGATGATGAGGTGGCATGTCTGTGTGTTGAGCTTTAGGATTAGTGGATTATTAGTAAGAGATGATACATGGTGAAACAAGAAAAAAATCAGCCATTGAAACATTTATTTTTTCAAAACACAGTGAAAATACACGTTAAAAAATGCGAATGCGCAAAAGGATTGCACGTCAATATATTAGAAGAAAAGAGTTATAGTTACACAACACAATCAGCCAGACTGGAGTGAAAATACATGTTGAAACATGTCATTATCACGATGAAACATTGAGTTTGAATGGTTTGGAACATATTTTTTTCATCAGAATATAATCATGTGGTATTTTGTTGTAAAAGTGTAATCATGACGAATACAACGATGTGATTAGATCGTAGATTTGATAAGTGGAGTAGTTTAGAAGAAGCATTATTTTAAAATTTTCACGTGCATTCATGAATAGAGTAGTTAACAGATGGTTGCATGGAGCATCTGATCCATCAGGCGATCGATCTGTAGCTTTCTCTTAAAATGTTCCCTTTATTTGCTTCAAAATTCAATATCATCTTTAAAAATTGACAATATTAATAAATTAATTATGTAAAATTTTAATTCCAAATTCAATTAATAGATAAAGAATTAATTAAACTCAAAGTGGTAGAAGAACTATTTAGTCATATTATTTTAACTTCTATGGGTTGAATATGAGCTTGAATATTGGTGGAGTGATACATCGCTAAATTACCTACTTTCACAATTTTGAAGTATGTTATAAACTACTCTCACAATTTTTATAGTACATGCATTTTTCCTTAAAGCAAAATGACTTCCCTAACCATCCTCGGCACCTCCAAATCGCCCTAAAAACTTGGAATGCATGCGCGGTGCGCGTTCCGCCTCACACGCCTCCGTCGGGAGCCAGACGCCGAGCCGGGACGAGGGGCAAACAGGGAAAAAGCGTGTGCGCGGCGAAGGTCCATGAAGGCGGCGCCGGCGCCGGCGACGCGCAAATGGGGACGTACAAGTGCTGCATCTTCTTCACCCGCAGGTTCGCGCTGAGCGACGCGTCCACGCCGGGCGACGTGCGCATGCTGTTCACCCGCCACGCCGGCGGCGCGCCCTACATGGGCATCGACGAGCTCCGGCGCTACCTCGCCGCCAGCGGGGAGGCCCACGTCGACGCCGACACGGCGGAGCGGATCATCGACCGGGTCCTGCAGGAGCGCAGCCGCACCCCGCGCTTCGGGAAGCCGTCGCTCACCATCGACGATTTCCAGTACTTCCTCTTCTCCGAGGACCTCAACCCGCCCATCTGCCATTCCAAGGAAGTAAGCAAACTACCCGCTCGATCCCCAATTTCCCAAATGCTGTTAGATTCATCGTCATTCCGTGATAATCCTGCCGTTGCACAATGCGGTGAAATGGCGTAATTTGCTAGGATTCAGAAGGGGATTCTTGGGGTGTGTTTAGTTCACATTAAAATTAAAAGTTTGGTTGAAATTGGAATGGTGTGACGAAAAGTTAGAAGTTTGTGTGTGTAGGAAAGTTTTGATGCGATGGAAAAGTTGGAAGTTTGAAGAAAAAAATTGATACTAAAGACGGCTTTGGTCGGAACTGCTCTGTAGTGTGGACGTCATTCAAATTTTTATGAAGTATTTTTTTAAAGATGGATCACTCATGTGATTAACATAGTTATATAAAAATTTGTTAAAATTTGAAAATGTAGAATACGATGATATAAATCACTATATAAACATACAAGTTTAAATTTGATCCACGCAAAGAGAAAAAATATAACCGATTATGTTTGAGTTGTGGCATTACTATTTTCTATCTGGTTCTATTAATTTTTTTTCTCCAATTGTAGATCGAATCAAGCCTTTGTATGTTTGTACATAGACTTATGCTATCGTAATCTACTCCCTCCGTCCAAAAAAAATCCAACCTAGAAGTTGGATGGGACATAATCTAGTACTAGAAGTTGCCTATCCAAATTCGTTGTACTAGATTATGTCCTATCCAACTTCTAGGTTGGATTTTTTTTGGACGGAGGGAGTATGTTATCAATTTTAGTTTAATTTTTTTTACAACTATTTGGGTCACAAACAAATAACTGGCACATATGCACCTAGGTGTAAAGAAGTCAACATGCAGGTAATGAATTGAATTTCCATACAACATTCTGCTCTCCTAAGAAATTACGCTTACAAGTTCACTTGGATATTGCTAAACTCCATTTTGATATTACTTAGTGTGTACTGAATGATCTAAGATGTGAGTTGATGGTAGATCTCGTGCTCTCAGGTCCATCACGACATGAATGCACCATTATCGCACTACTTCATATACACTGGACACAACTCGTATCTGACGGGCAATCAACTTAGCAGTGACTGCAGTGATATTCCCATCATTAAGGCACTGCAAATAGGCGTCCGTGTAATTGAACTGGACATGTGGCCAAATTCTTCTAAAGATGATGTTGATATTCTCCATGGAAGGTATGCATGAGAATTGCTCACTTGAAGACATTTTTGTTCTGCACTGGAGGCCATTCGATATGCTATGACCTTATTCCAAACTATTTGCTTCTTTGGTAGGACACTGACTGCCCCAGTATCACTTATCAAATGCTTGAAATCCATCAAAGAATATGCCTTTGTTGCGTCTCCCTACCCTGTTATTATAACATTAGAAGACCACCTTACATCTGATCTTCAGGCGAAAGTAGCTAAGGTAATTGCATTTTCCTCGTATGATCAATAATTTGGTGCAGTTGATTCTGTTGTAGCTAGTTATGAAATTTTCTTTAGATGGTTCTTGAAGTATTTGGAGATACCCTATATTATCCCGAGTCAAAACATCATCAAGAATTTCCTTCACCCGAAGCACTGAGGGGACGTGTCATCCTCTCAACAAAACCCCCAAAGGAGTACCTTGAATCAAAAGGTGGTACTATGAAAGACAGAGACATTGAGCCTCAGTTTAGCAAAGGACAAAATGAAGAAGCTGTCTGGGGAACAGAAGTCCCAGATATTCAGGATGAGATGCAAGCCGCCGACAAGGTTCTACTGGTTTTAACATTTGTTGTTTCTTGTTTCTTAGCATATGGTGTATGTCCATCACTGTTGTATTGGCTTTATTCCCTAGCAGCATGAGAATGATATACTATACACCCAAAGAGATGTGGAAGAAGATGATGAGAAGAAAATGTGCCAGCATCACCCACTAGAGTATAAACACCTTATTACTATTAAGGCAGGAAAGCCAAAGGGTGCTGTAGTTGATGCCTTAAAGGGTGATCCAGATAAAGTTAGACGCCTCAGTTTGAGTGAGCAGGAACTTGCAAAAGTGGCAGCGCATCATGGTCGTAACATCGTGAGGTTCGTTTAGCAAATATACTGAATTTCGTAGCAAAGTATTTTCTATCATTGCACCAGAGCTCTCTATGTCCATTGACCTTAACTTCATTCTGTTTATTCAAAGCAGCTTTACACATAAAAATCTTCTGAGAATATACCCAAAGGGCACTCGCTTCAATTCTTCGAACTATAATCCGTTTCTTGGTTGGGTGCATGGTGCACAAATGGTGGCATTTAATATGCAGGTACATTTCTAACATGACACTCCTCTGCTACATCATATTGGCCTGAATGCCTGATACATTTTTCTTCGCAGGGGTATGGAAGATCTCTTTGGCTAATGCACGGATTCTACAAGGCCAACGGTGGCTGCGGTTATGTGAAGAAGCCAGATTTCATGATGCAAACTTGTCCAGATGGAAATGTTTTTGACCCGAAAGCAGATTTACCTGTGAAGAAAACACTCAAGGTAGGTTTGTGGCATATGTTTCTTCCTTTCATTTTCATCTCTGAAATTCAGGAATCGAGCTACTTACAGCTTGCCTGTTTGTCTACCAGGTCAAAGTATACATGGGCGAAGGTTGGCAGAGCGACTTCAAGCAGACATACTTCGACACGTATTCCCCTCCAGACTTCTACGCAAAGGTACATCGAATTTTACGCTGATGCCAAACGCCAAAAAATTTGCAAATGCAAAACGGAGCTTTGAAAAAACATGTATATATGTATAACTTTTTCATACGGAGTGAGATGAAGACAAACTTTATATTAAAATTGTAGAGCTCCATGAGTTCTACGACTTACTTATTGACTAGTCCATCGTTCCATCAACATAACAGGTGGGCATTGCCGGGGTTCCGTCGGACTCGGTGATGCAGAAGACGAAAGCCGTGGAGGACAGCTGGGTTCCCGTGTGGGAGGAGGAGTTCGTGTTCCCGCTGACCGTCCCGGAGATCGCGCTGCTCCGCGTGGAGGTGCACGAGTACGACGTGAGCGAGGACGACTTCGGCGGGCAGACGGCGCTCCCGGTGTCGGAGCTGCGGCCGGGGATCCGCACCGTGCCGCTCTTCGACCACAAGGGGCTCAAGTTCAAGAGCGTCAAGCTCCTCATGCGGTTCGAGTTCGTCTAGCAAATTCAGTAGGCATATCACTCGCTCATGTGTGTTGTATACTTAGCATGATGATCTATTTCTCTAGTAGCAAGATTAGATTTTTACTTATGTGTGTTGTATACGTAGTATGATGATATTTTCTAGCAAGATCAGAATTTTGGACTACCTGTTTTTCTAGGAAAAAACAGATTATTTGGACATCGGTGACCAGAATTTTGGACTAGCAAGATAGATTTGGACTGCTTTGATCTGCAGATCGGTGGACATTTTTCTAGCAAGATTAGAATATTAGATTATGGTTTGATTAGATTTAAGAACTTGTTTTGGTCTCTATGTAGATCGGAGAATCAGTTCCATCTTTTACAGTTCCATCTCTACTAATCACACCTCATCTGCGAAATATGAGATCCTACGGCCAGGGACGCTGTAATCCGGCTGCACCAACGGCGTGGATTGAACCTGAAATATCGCGTGGATAAGGGGGAATATGGAGTTGTTTGTATCATCCGTGGTAAGCAGCTGAGCTGAGCCATGGCGATGGGAGCCGCGGCGGCGCCATGGTACGGCGCCATCGGCGGCGGTGGCTCGCGGCGCGCGCGGGTGAGGGCGCAGGCGGCGGCGCCGTGGGCAGGAGGCGCGGAGGAGCTGGTGCGGTCGGGCGCGGTGCGGGCGGTGCGGGCGAGGGAGGCGGCGGGGGCGATGTCCGCGGAGGGGTTCCGGCTGCTGGACGTCCGGCCGGAGTGGGAGCGCGCGCGCGCCGCCGTGCGGGGCTCGGCGCACGCGCCGCTGTTCGTCGGGGACGACGACACGGGCCCCGTCACGCTGCTCAAGAAGTGGGTCCACTTCGGCTACATCGGCCTCTGGACCGGCCAGTCCTTCACCAAGATGAACGACCGCTTCCTCGACGACGTCGCCGCCGCCGCCGGCGAAGGCAAGGACGCCAAGCTGCTCGTCGCCTGCGGCGAAGGCCTCCGGTAATTAATCTAATCACACTGAAGCTACTGAGAATTTTTATCTGTTTAGTGTGTAATACAACGTGGCAATTAAGCTTCTGGATCGGTTGCATGCATGCGAACTAGGGCTGCTTCCCCGAACTAGTAAACGGTGTGTTTTTTTGCAAAAAAATTCTATAGGAAAGTTGCTTTAAAAAAATCATATTAATCCATTTTTAAAGTTTAAAATAATTAATACTCAATTAATCATGTGCTAATGACTCACCTCGTTTTACGTATCTTCCCAATCTCCTCTATCTCCTCCTCCTCAAACACAGGTCGTTGATCGCGGTGAGGATGCTGTACGACGACGGGTACAAGAACCTGGCGTGGCTCGCCGGAGGGTTCAGCAAGTGCGTCGACGGCGACTTCGCCGACGTGGAGGGGGAGAGCAAGCTGCAGTACGCCACCGTGGGTGGGGTGTCCTACATCTTCCTCCAGATCCTGCTTCTGCTGCGGGTAGTCAAGTGATGATCATGTAACATCAGGACATGCATCCGAGTATCCGACCAATGTTGCAGTGGAATATGCTGCCAAGTCCCAAATATTCTCCCATCCTCTTGCCTTGTTCTCTTATAATTGAATTGAATTCGTTGAATTCATGTGCTTGCGTGAAAAATGTGATGATAGATAAATATAGATACTAGTAGCAAGGTAGTTCGTGATGGTAGACAAGTAGACGGTAGCAAGTTCTGTTCTACTGTTCTAAAAAAAAAAGTTCTGCATGTGTTATACTCCATTTCAGAACCGGTCGTTGTTGCCTAAGAAAAGATGTTGAAACAGGCTGAGGACCCAACAGATATTGAAGTTTCATGAATTTCTGGTGGGCCTAATATAAGCCTAGGAATTTCACTGGGCTAACTAGACGAGTTGGGCCCTTCTCATTCATATATATATCTCTACCAATATATCTATCTATCTATCTATTATATTATTAAAACAGTCTTTAAAGGAGGATGATAGAAATTTTCAAATTCCCACATTAATCGGAGAAAAAGAAAAAAAAGTCCAAGTAGAAATACAATCTAAAAATAGTTGAAATCCAAAATTAAAAATATGCAATATTGAAAGAGGAGTCGTTGTGGATGATAGAAATTCCCACATTAATCGGAGAAAAAGAAAAGAAGAGTTCAAGTAGAAATACAATATAAAAATAGCTTAAATTCGGAATTAAAAATATGCAATATTGAAAGAGGAGTCCATATAGGAACCCAATACGTGATTAATTAAAATTTGGAATAAAAAATAAATTTCAAAATTAGAGAAAGAAAAAAGAAGAGTACGAGTAGGAATACAATTTAAAAATAACTGAAATTCGGAATTAAAAATAAGCAATATTAAAATAAGAGTACATATAAGAACCTAATAGTAGATTAATTAAAATTCTAAATAAAAAATAAAATAAAAATCCGAAATTAGGTAAATTAAAAAAAGAGTTAAAGTAGGAATACAATTTTGAAACAACTGAAAATGAAATAAAAAATAAAAATATTAGAAGAACACAATACGAAAAATAAAATAAATTCTGAAATTAGAAAAAAGAAAAATAATATTTCAACTAGGAATACAATTTATAAATAACTACAAATGGTGATAAAAAAGACTATTGAAAGAAAAGACCATCTGAAACATATGACGAGATTACATGAGTAACAGGCATGTAAAGGAGCAGAGTGGTGGCGGTTAATGAGACATCTAAAAACTATTAATAAAACTCCAAATAGAATCCTAATGACGATTAAAAGGAAGGACGGCAGGTAGGTCGTGAAGCAATTGGTCAAGGCGGTTGGCGGGGACTTGTAGAAAGTAAAAAAATAAACCCCAATGATAATCATATTTGATTTTTAAAATCTCAATTACAATAAAAATTGGAGGCAACGGGAGGGTCATATAGGAGTACAATGGTAGAGCCGCCGATGGTTGGTGGGTCTTCTAGAAAGTAAAAAAATGAATTCGTGAATTCCAACGATAATTATGTTCGATTTTTATAATCCTAATGACAATAAAAAGTATGCAGCGGACGGGTCGTAGAGGAGTATAGTAGTAGCGTTTGACAAGATTTCTAAAAATTATAAAAAACATGATACCTAACGAGATAATAAACTCTAAAAACTATAAGGTTCAATTTTTAAAGGTTCAGGCTTCTAAAAAGTAAAAAAAAAAAACCTTAATGATAAACATATTTGATTTTAAAATCTCAATAACAGTAAAGAAGGGCGGCAGTGGACGAGCTGTAGAGGAGTAGGAAAAAGTACGAATTACCCCCCTGAACAATTGCGGTCGGCCGAATTACCCCTCTAAACCCAAAAACCAGTCATTGCTCACCCTGAACTTTCAATAGCGGACGAATTACCCCCTCGATCCAATTCGCAACGTTTTTGTCCTACGTGGCGTACGCGTAGCAATCCGGTCAGCATTTTCTTTCTAAAAAAAATAATGGGACCCACCTGTCATACCTCTCCTTCCTCTCTTCCTCTCTTTCTATCTTCACTCTCTCTCTCTCACGGTGACGGGGAGCGCGAGCGGCGCGGGGGCGGACTGGCGGTGTGCGGCGGCGCGAGCGGTGGAGAATAGTGGTGGACTGGCGGCGAGCGGCGGCGCGAGGGCGGACTGGCGGTGGGCGGTGGCATGAGCGGCGCGCGGGGTCGGACTAGCGGTGGGAGGCGGCGCGAGCGGCGCGCGGGGGCGCACTGGCTTCTCCCCTCCGCCACCTCCTCTCCTAGCCTCCCTTCCGCCGCCGCCACAGCCGCCGCGCCGCCATCTGCCGTTGAGAGCCCCGGTTCTCCACCCCCGCGGCGACGATGGCGGGCCAGGAGTCGCTCACCCTGGCGGGCGTCTTGCGCGGCCACAACGACATGGTGACGGCGATCGCGGCGCCGATCGACAACTCGCCCTTCATCGTCTCCTCCTCCCTACGACAAGTCGCTGCTGGTGTGGGACATCACCAACCCGTCCAGCCGCTCACGCCCGCCGCCGCAGCTCACACCGTCGCCCACCGCCAGTCCGCCCCTGCGCGCCGCTCGCCGCCAGCCCACCGCTGTCCTCCGCTGCTCGCACCGCCCACTGCCAGTCCGCCCCCACGCGCCGCTCGCGCTCCCGGCTCCCCGTCACCGTGCAGAGAGAGAGAGAGAGAGTGAAGATAGAGAGAGAGGAAGGAGAGGTATGACAGGTGGGTCCCACAATTTTTTTTAGAAAGAAAATGCTGACTGGATTGCCACGCGTACACCACGTAGGACAAAACCGCTCTGAATTGGATCGAGGGGGGTAATTCACTAATTCTTCCGGTATTGAAAGTTCAGGGTGAGCAATGACTGATTTTCGTGTTTAGGGGGGTAATTCGGCCGACCGCAATTGTTCAGGGGGTAATTCGTACTTTTTCCTAGAGGAGTACAGTGACAAAGTCACTGACGTTTTGGCGGAACTTCTAGAAAGTAAAAAAAATGAACCTAAACGATAATTATGTTCGATTTTTAAAATAGCAATGATAATAAAGAGAAGATGCAGTGGACGGTTGTAGAGGAGTATAATGACAGCGTTTGACGGGTCTTCTAGAAATTATAAAAAAGAAGCCTAACGGGACGATAAACTCAAAAAACTTAATAAAGAATAATATCACAGAAGTAAGGGATAGCAACTGGTGTGACTTTTAAAAACTATAAAATTAGAAACACGAGGATGATAAGGTTTGGTCTTGCAAAATCCTAAGACATCGAGATAACTATTTAATAAATTTTAAGTAAAATCATATTAAATATATATAATTTTATATGGGTGCTAGCCGCGCAATGCACGGTCCACCAAGCTAGTTTTCATAAACAAAGAGATTATTTGGACCCAGCTAGTTTTCATAAACAAAGAGATTATTAGTAAACATACAAGCCAGATACAAAGGAATATCAGAATATGCAATTAATATCCCAATGCAATTTAATTTCAGACCTACTCATCAACAGCTTTGTGTAACATGAGGGATAATCTCGTTTGTATGATCTCAGAACATCAATTTCAGGTCCCTGATGATTCTTTTTTGTTGGTTCATGTCTTATGGACCAACCTTTTTTAGATAATGGTGACCTTCGACCAACCTAGCTTCTCCTGTTCTCCATATCCACTAGAGTAAATGGTATGACCGTCAGCACTACACTAGGTCACTAGCTCGCCATGAGCACGTACTTACTCTGGTCGTTTTTTTCCAACACGTGTTTAGGACTCTCGAGATGATTCCGTTGAAAAAAATATAGATATCGAGTGGTAGGGAAACATGTCACTATCGAAATGGACGACTAGGATTGCAACATATACACACCAACGTAATAAATTTGTCCAAATATTAGTGGTGCCGCCATCCATGGACCATCTGCATAGTTGCGTCACCAGGTTCGTTTTTTCTCGTGGCACGTTTTTTAAACTGCTAAACGGTACGTTTCGTGTGAAAACTTTCTATATGAAAATTGTTCTGAAATATAAGACTAATCTATTTTTCAATTTTATAATAATTAAAACTCAATTAATCACACGTTATTAATATCTCGGTTTGCGTGAAACATTTACTCTTTATATTCACCTACAGCAGATTCAAACACCACCTAGATGTTAATTAGGGTATAAAAACGCATTCTTCGTCACTCGAATTGCAGCCGTCGAGTAATTAAGCTAGGAAAGAATTTTCAGACAGAAGTCGAGCCTAGCTACTCCCTTCGGAATTCCAGATGTAACACAATCTAGTACGATAAATCTAAATAAAAGATTGTCTATATTCATCGTGATTATGTCCTATTTCAATTAATTAGATTGATTTCTAGTATGATCACGACGAGACGACCAAACAGGAGATAAGCGAATATCGGTAACAGAAAAGGAAAGGCAGCTGACCGGTATCCCTGAGAAGCATAGGAACACAGGCGTCGCTGTTCGCCCACGTGCCTGATTTTGGCATGCACTCCCTCTTTCCCTTCCCATAAAAAATCAATCTAGTAGAGGATGTGACATATTCTAGCACTGTGAATATGGACATATCTCTATTCAGATTTATAGTATTAAAATATATCACATCCAGTTTTAGATTTATTTTTTACGGGACAAAGGGAGTAACAAAGAAATGAGGTCCGAGGGCTATGCATGCCATCCTGTACCATATCATTAGACTTCGCTACAACTTAGGCTGCCTTTGGGTCCCGGGTCCCGGCACAAAAAATATAGCAGTGATTAACGCAAGATTAATTAAATATTTGTTATTTTTTTAAAAAATAGATTAATATATAAATTTTTTAAAACAACGTTCGTATAGAAACTTTTTTAAAAAAACGCACTGTTTATCAGGTTAAAAAACGTACGCGCGGAAAACGATGGTGGAGAGTTGGGAACCCCTGCTAAAGAACGTAGCCTTAGAGTATGATCCACGGTAACCTGCCATGTTATGGCTATCTATGTGGCTCTTGTCCCAGGACGTTTCTTAGTTCAAATAATCGAGAAGATATAACATATCTGCTTTACATGTGTATAAATATTGAGATTCCACGAATTTTCGATCGATTAATAATCAGGGTAAGCCAAGAATTTTAAACTTGTGTATTTAATTTGAAATGAGAAGGGGTAAAAAAATTCGAAATGAGAAGGACTAATACAATAATAATGGTGGTAATTTAGTAGTATAGCTTCAATCATTCTCCTTCTTCTTTAGCATTAATAGGGCGAGTTTAGTTCCAATTTTCTTCCACACTACTAGAAAAAGCATTTTTCCCGATGTGAGGGTCTCATTTTCGTAGGCGGACATGACCATTAGAGCTAAATGACCGCCTACGAAAATATAAATCGGGGTGAAATTTGATGTCCGCCTGCGGACCACTTAAACGACGCCTTTTTCGCAGGCGCCGCTTAACTGGTCCGACTGCGAAAATAGACTTGAATATAAATACACGCGGGCGGCAATTTTTTCTAAGTCCTAAGTCCTCCCCTCCACACCTCTCCTCCTCACCTCTCCTCACCACCGGCCCCTCCCCTCTCCTCTCCTCCTCTCCCCTCCCCTCACTTCTTCTCTCCCCGGTGGCGGCTCCCGGCGGCGGCGGCGGGCGGTGGCGGCGAAGGGCGGCAACGCCGAGGAGGCGAGGCAGCGTGGCCGAGGAGGCGACGGAGGAGGGCGGCGCCGAGGAGGGCGATGGAGGAGGGAGGCGAGGCAGCGCAGCCGAGGAGGCCGGCGGCGGCGGCTCCCCTTCCCCCCTCCCTCCTAGATCTGGCCTAAGGAGGGAGGGGGGAGGCCGGCGGCGGCGACGACGGTGCGGGCCGGGCGGCGGCGGCGGCTCCCCTCCCCCGCTCCCTCCCAGATCTGACCGCAAGAGGGAGGGAGGATGCTGGCGGCGGCGCCGACGGCATGGAGCGGCGACGGCGCGGGCTAGGCAGCGGCGGCGGCTCCCCTCCCCCCTCCCTCCCAGATCTAGCCGGAGGAGGGAGGGGGAAGGCCGGCAGCGGCGGCGCCGGCTCCCGGCGCGGGCCGGCGATTGTTTTTTGATCGTTTCTTCTATTTTCGCAAGCGGGCCGTTGCCCCGACTGCGAAGATGGATGATTTTCGCAGTCGTTATGGTGCAGGCGGACCTCTCTCCCGCCTGTGAAAATTAGTTTTGTCCACCTGCAAAAATGTTTTTTCTAGTAGTGCCAACTTCCAACTTTTCTATCACATCAAAATTTTCCTACACACATAAACTTTCAACTTTTCCATCACATCGTTTCAATTTCAACCAAACTTCTAATTTTGGCGTGAACAAAACACATCGGAGAGGGGGTGAGAAGAGGGATCGAGTTGAGGCAAGCAATATTTTTGTTTGGGGTGGTTTACCAGATGGTTAGTAGAGGCATGAGGATGAATCAACGAAGTTGACAAAGATGAAAAGACAAATGTAAATGAATGAAAAGTGAAACCGAAAATGGAGAACTATTGTGCCACATCATCAAGCGAACATGGGCCATCCGATGTTTGATACTTGCGTTGCAAGGCATCAGATTATGAGATTGGCAAAACTTCCTCCTGGTCCTTCAGGAAACTTCTTTTGCATATAGGTCCTTTTGCGTCCCTCGCTAAAATACCCAGCATAGAAAAAGGCTTCGCATAAAAAAAAATCCAGCCGGCTCAAGCCGATGCTTTTTTTAGCCGTCTTTTTCCTCCGCTTAGACAGACATTGTCACGCCCCGAACTAGTCCCGAGCGGAACTAGCCCGTGACGCTCCAAATTAACCTGTTAATCGATACCAGTCTCAGGAAACAGTGCTGGTATCACAGGAAGACAGAATATCACAGCAACAGAGGTCTCTTTATTATAGAGTAGGAGTACAGTCATGTTGGGCTGCGGACAGATCCCGAGCTCACAACTATATTACAAAAGGGAAGCGGAAGCCAAGGCTTGGACCACACATCACAGGCGTGACTTGGGAACTAGGCCGAAACCCTAAAACTCATTGTAGCTGACTTGCTCCTGGAAGAACTCCTCGTCAGCGCGATCCGCTTCATCTTCTTCAGCAACTAGGGGGGATTATTTATATAGAGCAAGGGTGAGTACGGGAGTACTCAGCAAGCCATGGGAAATAAGTGTTTAATGCAGGCTTCAAGGAAAGGCTGTTGTTTTTGCAATTCATTTTATTTGAACTCCTTTCTGAACAACTAAGTGAGTGCTTCTCAAACGACACGGATGAGACAGTGCGTCTCGTCCGGTCGGAGTTTGTGCAATGTATCAGTCTTTTGAATCGATCAAGATTGGCTCCCGGCCAACAGCTTTCAAACGGCCACCCGGGCCTGGCTGATCCCATTAGCCGCAGATTTTCCAAACATCATTCCCAAACCACATCAGCAAATTTCACTAAGCAGTAGTGAAATAAAACTACGCTAGGAATTACCTCACATCCGCCCATGACCGTGGGCACGGCTGTTCGAACAGTTTAATAACCTTTGCAGAGGGGGTACACTTTACCCACACGACATTACTAACCCGGATCATCCAGCCCGTGCAGAACGGCCACGTCTGGAGACCTTGAGGCTTTCATGACAAGGCATTTCGAAAGCCGACGCAGATTCACCATATGCCAACGAGAGGGGTCCCAGACCAACACCAGATTAGATCCCAGACCATACTGTGCCAGGAAGCCCAGGGGTCCTCCCCGACACCACCCCGGCGAATCCACATGTCTCTTGGCATCAAGGCTCCCCCGATTAGCTAATTACTCAGCTAGGGGTGTCCCATTACACCCATGAGGTCGTACTTGTCTTATGTTCGGATGAAATTCCAAGGAAACGGTCCTTAAGTGCAAGAGCGGGAAACCGTACACCCGGCACGTTCCCCGTTCCGCGATTTGGAAATTCATTTAGTTCGCAAGCACCGACCCAGGTGTCGGGTTTTCCAAGTCTTTTGTAAAACCAGAGTTTTACCCAAGATGTTTCTCAGATTTTAAGTTTGATGGCGACCGTCGATACCTGTGCAGAGTGCACGATTATCGAGGCGCAACTAGGTGGTTACAAGGGAACATGGTATAACAATTACAATGGAAGGATCAGATGCAACAAGTTAGGTAGGCACACCGGTCTGCCTTGCAGACGGTGCAAACAAATTAAGTGCAATCCTATTAATGCATAATATTTTGCAAGCAACATAATTAAGTTCAAATATAGGCTCAAGATGTTCAAGGGTGGCTTGCCTTGCTCGAGATCTTGAGCTTGATCCTCGAAATCCTCGCACTGCAGGTCTTCGGGCTCCGAAACTACACGCGAAACGGGACAACTCAACAAATGGCGAAAAATAAAGTCCTATTATTGACCTCTAAGCGTGCCATTAGATAGATCTCGAGATTTGAGGAATTTTGGAAGTTAAACGGAGTCAAACGGACTTACGGTTGGGAAGATATTGAATTTCTAAGATTATTGGGTTTTTGGTCTAAAGGAAAAGGATTTATTTAAGTCCTTTTTGAAAAGAAAAGAAAAAGAAAAGAAGAAGGGAGGGGAATTAGACTTCCCTCGGGCGGCTAGGGCGCGGCCCGAGAGAAAGGGGCGGCTCGGCCGAGCTTATTGGGCCGTAACATCCCGGCCTAGGGCTTAATAGGATTAATAGAATACTCAGATCAACAAGTTGCAACTTCTTTTCTGGAAACCAATCTCCAAAGAACTCCAGAGTTAACCGTGCTTGGCCTGGAGCAATTTTGGATGGGTGACCGACCGGGAAATTCTTCCCGGGTGCACACGAGTGAGGACAAAGTGTGCAGAAAAGACATGTGTTGGTCTGTGAGGGCAGTCTATGACCTATGAAAGCTATCAGATGTAAGCGGGCCCGGCCTGGGAGAGACGGGACGTTACAGACATGGCAGTACATTGTAACTATGTTCATATAATTGGGATGTGCTATGAGAGTGTGAATTGGGGATAAAACACTACATCATGCAGAGGAAAGAAATTTTAAGGAGAACGACTTCGTTTTTATATTATAGTACTAAAGATAATTAAATTAAAATGGCTGGAACAACACATGTTTTACAGTAGGTTGATGGACAAAGGTTAAAAATAAATGAGACTAAGATTCTATGGTCTCTGCAGCTTACTCTTGCTTCTACTAATTGGATGCATGGTTGTTCATCTCATATGTGTCACGCATGTTAGTTAGAACTCAAGATCATATAACGGCTATCTTTTCACTTACGCATATGCTTGTCAGCTAAAATTTAAATTTTCATCCTTAAATTTGGTGTTGATTTCATGGTTTTTTTTATCGTATTTTGTTTTTTAACATTTACTTTTAAATTGTTAAGAACATATTTATAAAAGTATTATTCATAAAATATTTTTCGTTAGCAACTGCGCTGTTTGGCTTAAAAAATGGCAAAAAAAAAGTGGACTATATTTAGTTTGCCGTCAAATTTTGATAACTATATAAAAAATCATGCCAAAATTTTGACAAGTTACCAAATTTGGTAAGGTTTTTTTGGCATCAAAGTAAACATGTCTTATATTGCTATCCATCACCCATTAAGCACGCATTGCCACCTGCTCCAACATATCACCGTCACACGAGAAGCGACGCGCATAGCGAGATACGCTGTTCGGACGCGTCCACCGAAAACGACGGCACAGGTATGCGCGACACATGAAGATTGCCGGTCTCATTTGGCTTGCAACCTCTTGTTACTAGTAACAGAAAACAAGTCCGAATTAAATAGCTTTGCACCCATTAAATACGTACAGAACATTCCTTGATTTTATAATTGAGAATGGCTTGGAAATAAAGACAGGAGGGGTGCATCATTTTTATTTATTTGAATGAATATTCGTGTGTTTATATAAGCATTTGAATTAATTTGTACCATTAAAATCGATGTCACATGAGCCAGGTTTTCACAGGCAATGACAACAGGAGTATTAAGAGACGACAAACTTTATAAACTACTCAAACTTTCACAGGCTCACAACGATATCATTCTTGTTATTGCCATATGTTTTGCTATAAAACTACTACTGCTACACATAAATATATTCTAGTGCGTCATATATTGATAACTATGAATGTATCAAGACCGTGTCACATATTATACTGCTTATAAATAGACCATACTATTATAGACGTCACAGATGACAACATAGGAAAAAAGAAACTAGAGCACCACTTGTAGAGGGAAAGACCTTTCTATGTCAATGTGAAGGACCAGAACATACATATGCCTAGTTTAGTTCCCAATTTTTTTTCTCAAAAACATCACATCGAATCTTTGGATACGTGTATGAAGCATTAAATATAAATAAAAATAAAAACAAATTACACAGTTTGTATGGAAATCACGGGACGAATCTTTTAAGCCTAATTAGTACATGATTAGCCATAAGTGCTACAGTAACCTACATGTGCTAATGATGGCTTAATGAGGCTCAAAAGATTCGTCTCACGGTTTCCACGCGAGTTATGAAATTAATTTTTTCAATCGTGTCCGAAAACTTCTTCCGATATCCGGTCAAACATCCAATGTGGCACCCAAACATTTTCTTTCGCGAACTGTTTGCCATAACATTAATTTGTGATGGACCGTAGTATTGACACTCTGACGGTGCTCTATCAAATGCGGCCAACAGTAGGAAGATACCGCGGCCCCCACGAAGTTGCACGGCCACCGGGCCAAAGGACTAGAACTGCACGGTGGACAAGTCTTTTTCTTTCCCATGACCCATGTACTCTTGTCTTTGTATTCCCACAATAATGGAAAGCAGGGTGGCAATATCGATCGATCAAACATCCTGGAACAAGGACAAAAGCCCTACAAAGGCACATTGGCTCAAGCTGTTCCAAATTTCCACTGTACTCCAGTATCTGTCCTGCACAGTACGCACCGCAGGGATACTTTTTTTTCCCAAAAAAATTAATTTAGAAAAAAACGCTCCAAAATTATTCTACATCTAGACCTCTCGGCCACACCTTCCTTCATCTGGCGAATCATTGTAGTCACATCATAAACCATGCGAAATCGTCTATGGCGGCTAGCTGTGTATAGTGCGCTAATTAACTTACCAAATATATCTCTTCTTTTTATTTTTAAAAGCAAGCTGTTGGAGTGCTCAATTTTTCATATATTTAATATAAAAAGTTAAAAATATGGTACTACTCCACACTTTCCGCATTTACTTTTTTCACTATTGGTAAAATTTTGTTGAGTAAATTTTACAAAACTATAGATGCTTTGATCAAATCATCATAGAACTATAGATCGAAAATAATGCATCTCAAAATAAAATAATAAATTTAGCATCAAATTTACCACGACACTATTTAGATATCTAGAAACTATAGATTTAGATCCTAGTAACTATCTCTATCAAAAAATATAAGGGATTTATGCATTCATATTGCTAAGATCACTTATATTTTAGGATGAATTTAGTATCATAAAACTACGGACTTTAGAGTTTATAGTACTATTGTTCTGCTAGGGTTGTAACATTAGTTTTGTGATTAAATTGACGTTAAATTTTTAGTTTTGTAATAACTTCATTAAATTGATTGTAGCTTTGTGACACTATATCTTAAGTCTATAGTTACATGAATAATTTGGTATTAAATCTATAGTTTTATGATATTTTGTTTGCAATATCTATTCTGATGATTCAATGTTTTGTAAAGACTTGGATACATGTAGATAGGCTATCCATACATAACATCACTTGTATGTAATTAGTAAATTGCTCAGTTAACGTAGTTCTTTCGTCTCAAAATAAATCAACGTAATGCGGAATGTGACACATTTAGTAGTACAAATTTAGATAGGTTTTCTAGATTCGTAGTATTAGATGTGTCACATCCCGAATTAGATTGATTAATTTATGTTGGATGGAAGGTGGAAGTATATGACAACGTGATTGTTCCTTTTTTTAATAATATATGTACGTAGGCGAGTAACTTTGTCATGCATGTGGTGACAATTTAGGCGCGTGAGACGAGTTTATGTACTATACACCACGTCATCTCACTCTGCACCATGATCTTCACAAAGTAGAATAAACATCAATTATTTACTACTCCCTCCATCCCAAAATACAAAAAGTTTTAGAGTTCGACATGGTTATTAAGAAAGTAGGTAGAAGTGGATGGTAGAGGGTTGTGATTGGATGAGTAGTGGAGGTAGGTGGGAAAAGTGAATGGTGGAGGGCTATGATTGGTTGGAAAGAAAATGTTGGTGGAGAAGTTATTATATTTTGGGACAAATCCTGAGGACAAGTTGTTATATTTTGAGATGGAGAGAGTAATAATATCCACAGGTCGCCAAAGCAAGCTATCCACAAAAACCTGTTCCTTCTAGATGGATATCGGAGCTTGCAAGTTGAAGCCAACTACTCCCTTTATACCAAAAAGCTAACCTAAATAGGATAGGACATAACCTATAACAACGAATCTCGAAACAAATATGTTAATATTCATTGTTCTAAGTTATATTCCATTCTTATATAGGCTATTTTTTTGGCACAAAGGGAATAGCTAGCTAGCGAGCTAGACTGCTCGCTGAGGAGGAAGAAGAAGAAGACGCAGTAGCGGCGGGAGGGGCGCCGCAGATGGCGGTTGCCATCTGCTGAGACTGGAGCTGCGCCTTGCCGCTGAGGCCGCGCCGCCGGATGTGCTCGCGGTACTCGTCGAAGGTCATCGGCGGGTAGAGCGCCGGGCGGGCCGGCGGCGCCACCAGCTCCGGCATGGGCGCCAGCGGCAGGTCGCTCCGCGGGTTGTAGAAGAAGGCCAGAGACAGCCGCTCCTCCGCCGCGCTCACCGTCACCCGGTGCTCCACGCTCTTGTACACCGCGTTGCTCAGCACCTGCATCCGCGCATTATTCGCTAATTAATCAACATGTGCATATTCCCTGTAGTAGTCAATTATTGTAACAGTGAATTAACTGCATGTGCAGCTCGACAAAATGCATACTGCTGCAGCATCAAGGGTACTATGCACATATGCTTAAATTGAGCCAATAATTAATAATAGACCGTTCTGCGCTGATTGTGCTTTGTCTCTCTCTGCTGGCCACGAAAATACATATAGATTCTTGCATTAACTGTTACACCAAAAAAATGGTAATCATTAAATCATGAGCTACTCCTATACATAAACTAAGTCTGTAAACTAGAGTATTTTATCTATGTCATCTAATGTAAGGCAGAGTTCTCTAAACAATTACTTCCTCATTCTCTACTAGCACATTTTTAAACTGCTAAATAATATTTTTCATGCAAAAGCTTTCATATAAAAGTTTCTTTTAGAAAAACAAATAAATATACTTTTAAAAATTTATAGTAATAAATACTTGATTAATCATGCGTTAATGACTTACAGCGTTTCCTGGGATGCCAAAAATTTCATACAAACCGGTGTTTCAAACTCAGCCTAAGATAGTTAATTAATTAATTAGTAACTTATCTAGTAGATTTCATATTATTTCTAACCAAATTACCATTTCAATCAATTAAAAATTAGAATTACACATATGCCCTAATGCTTATTTAGGGGTACAGTTTTCGTGGTTGGATTTCGTGTCAAAGCCAGATCTCATAAAAGATCTATCCCGTGTCTCTTTCCTTCTTAGTTCTAGTGCCACCTCAGATTTGTCACACGTACGTGAAATGTTGTTTAATGCCATAGATGGCCCAGCTTAGGTGGAGCACGTTGAGTGACATAGGTATATATATACAGAACTGTTAATGAGAAAATATAATTGTTAGCTAAGAAAGAGAATATATATATATTGTATTTCTAAATATATATAATTAATTGAGGCTATGGACAGACCCAACATTGACGGAAAGTTTGCGGCATATATATATGTCACTTTTGTGAATGATTGGCCGCAACACCTAAGGTGCCGACTTGATAATGATCAGTAACTTCAGCAGTAATAGCACTTACACATCAAGTGCAAGTTCTATTAGAGATAGACCGAGAGAATACGTCTCTAGACAGTGAACACAAGCTACGGTCAAATTAACACTAGCTGGCTAAGATTAGGAATGGGAAAAAGAAATCCTTAATTAATTTGAGATGGAGCGACCGGCACCTAGCTAGACTTTTCTAACATGTATCATATATCCTCTTAATTTATTCCAGAAAGGCACATAGTACTGCACGTGGGGTTCATTTCTTGTCGAAAAATTATATGAATGGATGGAAACATGTGATATGATTCAACCGTATTTTTTTCACTAAGCTAGCTGATGCCTATACCCATAATACATCTATAATAATTAATATGGAAATATAATAAATGTGCTGTGTATCTAGACTAGTCTAGCTAGATATATTAATTATTTCCTTATTAGAAAATAATTACGCTAATCAAATTTTACTGTGATTATCGCATGGATATCAGATGAACACTGTATGCGTACTTTAAAAAAATATTAGTAAACTATTTAAAACAATGATATCGTCTTTTCCGTACCAGATATATTCCCTCCGTTTTTTTAATACATAACATAGTTGACTTTTTGACAAACATTTGATCGTTTGTATTATTCAAATTTTTTATACAAATATAAAAAAATTAAATGATGCTTAAAGAACATTCGATGATAAATCAAGTCATAATAAAATAAATAATAATTATATTTTTTTAATAAAACGAATGGTCAAACATATCTCAAAAAATCAATGATGTCATATATTAAAAAAGGATGGAGTATATACTAGTGTTCAGAAATGCTGAATAATTGTAGGTAATTTCATGCTATGGCTTAATCTGCCCTGGCTTCTTACTGTCTCATCGATCCCATCCCATATGCACAACATGCATGTTTCCTCCATTTAACAGCAGGCCTCCGCTGCTGTGTTCCTTTTTAAAAAAATGCATGTTTCCTCGATGTCCACTACAAATTAAATGGCTCACTTTTGGAAAAGTTTTCCCTGATGGAAAGCATTTTGCTTATCGAAATCACTCTTAGCTAAGCAACCTTAATTAGTTGGTAATTATTGTGCGATGGAATATCCTTGAAAGTTTCGGAGAAATTAATTTCCAAAAAGCCTTACACTAGCTAGAGGGAAGAAACCTCAAAAAGGAAAAAAAAAACAACATACAACTTCTTTCTCATAACATTTTGCAAGACTTCAGAAATAATTAGCTAGTCGATTTATAAGTTTTCCCTCTGTCCTTAACATATATATGTAATCAATATGTAATGTAGTTTTTAAGAATACACACCACAAGTGGCACTCATGCTATTTACTGAGTACACAGAATACATATGCTTAGTGTAAATTCTAAACAGCTAGTAATATAGGTATGGATTATTTGTGCCATGTTTCCAAAAATAAATGTCTCCAAAGCTTGCTACATACAATCAGCATTGATTAGATAGCATTTTCTAAACTACTTGTTAGCTTTATGATATTTAATTCATAAATACATTTCTTTGAGTAATTTTCTTCTGTCTAAATTAAAATATATACAATCATCCAGGTAGAACGTGCCCTTAGAACCCAACTTTTGAAATATTCAAGGCTAAAATGAGTTAACTTATTCATCATGAAATATATGTAATAATATTTTTTTAAAAAAATAATATGACTATTTTTTTTGTACTGTTAATTAGCTTTCATACCGTTTTTGTAAGAGATCTTGGACGTGCAAATAAAATCCTAAAAATAAACGACACATGTTAAAAACATGGTTTAATTATTTCTCGTCTTCAATTTGTCCTGGACCGTACCAAACGATAGGATTTGCCGACGACTCCTTTGTTTAAGTTGTGGCGACGGTCTCTTGTACCACCGCACACAACGAAGAGCCAGAGACACGTGTCGACATCTGAGAACAGTTTCTCTTGCTCTCTTTTTTTCCTTTTCATTCTTTCTTTCTCTGCCTTTCTTTCTTCTATCGTCCATGCTTCATCACTGCTTTGCAGTTTGCACTTATACGGTATGGTGCAACCACGGCTGCACCTTACGTTCTCCGGCTGTTCTCTTTTGATGCATATACAAATTGCGGCGGTTATATATACATGGTGAAACTGAAATATATGTATAAATATATACCTCCGGTTCTTTTTAATTTGTTTGTTCAAAAATGAAACCAACGTGAAATAGTTTATGTGTCACATACTGATACTACGAATCTGAACAGTTTATGTGTCACATCCTTCAAAATCACTTATATTTTTGGATGGAGAGAGAGAGAGAGTACGGAGGGAGTATAGTAATTAAGCTTTATATATATACCTGTATCTGGTCGCCGATGTTGACGATGAAGGCGTCGAGGACGGGGTCGACGGTGATCCAGTGGCCGGCGTTCTTCACCTGGAGGCCCCTGACGTGGTCGTCGACGAGCAGCATGGTCATGCCGCCGGGGTCGGAGTGGGACGCGACGCCGAGCGTTAGCTCCGGCTGCGGGCAGCGCGGGTAGAAGTTGACCCTCAAGCATGCGCCCTCGCCGCCGACCCCGCCGAACGCCGCCTGCAGCCTCCCGTCGTCCAGCCCGAGCCCCCTCGACAGCAGCCTCATCACCCTCCTGCACAGCCGCACCACCTCCTCCGCGTACTCCTCCGTCGCCTCCCGCAGGCCGCCGCCGCCCGCGGGGACGGACGACGTCGGCCACTTGTCGTGGCTCTTGAGCGCCGCCGGGAGGAGGTGGAGGAAGTAATAGTCGCCCCAGTCGAGGGGCCCGCCCTTGGCCGTGCCGAGGCGGCTGCCGTACCCCTCGTACGTCGCCGGCGAGTTGGCGTACGCCTCGCGGGCCTCCGCGGGCCGCGCGAAGAACCCGCGCCACGCCGCGCGCGCCCGGCGCAGCAGCTCGGGGCGCACGCCGTGGTTCACCGCCTGGAAGAAACCCCACTCCCGGCAAGCCGCCGCCACGGCGCGGGCGGTCTCCTCCCCGTCCGGCATTGACATGTCCACCACCGGGATATTGTTCAGGCCGCCGCCGCCGCCCAGCGACGACGGCCGCTCGGACGGCGCCTTGACGTACCGCTCGGGGATCGTCGCGCCGCACGAGTCCGACACGGCCTGCACGCGCACCACCGGCTCCGGCCAGCCGGCGCCGCCGTTGAAGCAGCTGCTCATCGTCGGAGCTGACTGGCTAGCTAGTACTTAGCTAGTAGCTAGCACGTCATGCACTCGCACATGCACACGCACACGCACACGTTTTGCTGTGCTATATGTGCACCGTGATGAGATGAACGGTGCTAGCTCACTTAGCCCTTAATTTATAAAAGCGAGAGGATAAGGAGGAAGGAGAGACAATTTGTCTGCTGGCCTTTGCGGATCATTATTGAAGTGTTGAATAACAAAATTAAAATTGAGCTACTTGTGCTAGGTCATGAAAGCAACATAGGAAATAAAACACGTGCTCCAAGAACATACACTAGATTAAAGTGACTGTATCTCAAGTCATTAACAACCCAGTATGGCTTTTTTTGAACCGTAACTACTGCCCGTTTTAAATATGAAGCGCCGAAATTTTTAGATTGTTTCACACCGACGTTAATCAGAGAGGAATTGGAAGTTTGTTTTGCATTCTTTAATTACGACCGGCCGACCGGGCCAAGAGAGTTATCTTCTTTCTCCTCTCTTTTTTTAACTACATATATATAGCTCAAACGTAATTAACTTGCATTTGAGGAAAAGTTAATTAGTATGATATAGCTCAAACTGCCACACAACTAATTCCAAGAACGCCTGCGAATAATATTATGCCATAATGAAACGATCGAACAGCCACATGGCTATGTATCGTGTGTTCGTGACACAAGGATTTAGAGGTGGGACGGGAAGGTGGGTCTTTTCCATCTTATCTCAATTCTAATTAATTTTTTCTTCTAAATTTTACACTATCATATGAGAAATGAACTATATATATTAAGCAGGTTTTTATTCGGCTAGCAGGATTGTCCACTTGCATCTCTCCAAACTGGCATCACTGCCAATTTTCAATCTGGCAATAGGCAAGGGGAAATAATGCCCGACCGCTATCATTGCCGGTTCTTGAATCGGCAGTAGTAGTGATTCCAGAAAAGAAAATGTAGAAGAACCTGCAATTGATTAGGGCAAATTGATACTATTGTTCATACAAATACACAATATCCATACCCATTTGTATACATCCATTCGTACCCACACACAACATTCATACAAATATCCCACAGATTCAAAACAAAACTTGCAATTGCTGGTAAGTGATATTGCAATTCAATTATGCAAATAAAATATCCATATATCTCACATGGCTATTCAACTTTGCAACAAACATCCAGAACTAATTAACTTGTTCAAACACACACACAGTGTCGGTGACATCGGCAGAGAGAGAGAGAGAGAGAGAGAGAGAGTCGGTGACATCGGCCTTCAATGCCTCCTCTAGATCGGTAGCTCCCAGATCCACTCCCACCGGAGACCGGCTGGCCTAGCTCCCTCCTCCACCACTCCCACGACAACTAGATCAGAGAGAGAGAAGGCTTAGAGAGAAAGAGGGAGAGCAGAAAGAGGATAGAGAGAAAATACTTAGTTATCTCCTGTTGCAGCTACCGTCAGCGCCACTCCCGTTCCATCCCCTCCCCTCTCGAGCTCAACGTACGTAGCTGATGCAAATCCGTCAGAACCGCCACTGCCTTTGGAAAACAAAGGAATGGCCATTGCCACAGAAGGGCCGCGGATCTCCTACTTCCACACCACCAGATCCGGGTACCTGGAGGTCTGGGTACGTCGGATCTGGCCACCGCCGAGACATTTCGGCTTGTGGTAGGGAGAGGAGGTGGAGGTGGCTCCAGGACATGGGAAGAATGGGGCGCTGGCAACGCTGGCAGAGGAGATGGATGACAGCGTTAGGAGAGAAGAGGTTGTGAAGGTGCTGGGAGAGGACTAGGGTTAGGCTAGGGGGTGTGGAGCATTTCTAAATGTCCGATTTGTTTAAATCCAACCGGTGAATCTGAGCATTCCGATTTGCATCGTCTAATGGTATATGCACATTTGGGCATGTAAACATTTTCAAACAAAAGTATTGTCAACTAAGAAAATATATGTCCTGTCAATATCTACAATTTTTATATAGAGATTGTCTCCATCAAAAGTCGTTTAACTTATATATATATATATATATATATATATATATATATATATATATATATATATATATATATATATATATATATATATATATATATATATATATATATATATATATATATATATATATATAATTCAATAGAATTGAGAAATTCAAACACATATTAAAGCATGTATTGTTCTCAAATGAAAAAGAACATTATCAACAACAATGTTGTAGATCTCAGCGAATTCTATAATTTCGATGTTAAGTTTTCTTCATACAATTTCATATTAAAGAAGTTACTATTTTTATTAAAAAAAAGTTAAAGAGAAGACAACATGTAGTCTTAAAGCAAAACAGTTATATCAGGTAAGATCAGCTATAACCTCGAGTCCCTATCGGCAATCAAAAAGCAAGTTAGTTCTTACAATTTCAACTGTAACTTAGTCGGTCAAACCCAATTTATGCAACACGAAACTATAATGGAAATTATAAGGTCTAAACAATCTAAACTAACAAGAGTGATTTAGACAGTATCGACTTATTCAGATGATCAAAGCAGCCGATAAGGATAAATAATATTATTGAACTTAGATTGAATAATGTATATGATAAATTAGCGCTTGTATTGAACTTAACCGATGGAAGCCCTAGCCCCACCGATACAAGCAATTATAGACAGAACTCACCTCTTGTGAAAGATCGAACTAAACCGATGGAGCCAACTCAAAGACAAGAACTCATCGAGAAGAAAACCTTGTAAAAATATGGTGGTGATGCGCCAAAAAGTGATTATTGAATTGTTGTTGTTTACGAATACCCTAGCTAGGTGTACTATTTATACCCATGAGCATATACTAGTTCTTATCAAACACGACTCAAATTCCCCAAGGATAAAGCAAAAATTCCAATTCCAACCGGACTATAAGACACTTTCCTAAAACTTAAAAAAAAGGGACTTTACCTAATTAATAGATGAACCACCACAACATGTCTCTCTTGAACTCGGTCTCTCCTTTACAATATCAACGAACTTTCCTAACCGAGTCCAACAAGAACCCAACTTCTGGCCATTACCAGCTATCTCCATATTCATGCCGCCGAAATATTTCAGCCGATACAACTTCACCAGCCCTGGCCGATGCAATCTTCCAATTTCAGACGCCACAATCGCGCCGTCAATCTCGCTTTGCACTTTATCCTTATCTAACGGAATATGTCAAATTTTGCTGTTTACATACACATGATCAGAGCAACAAATGAAAAGTAGAAAACACTACCGGCCTGTTACTAACTAGAACATGCACAAAAAATATTCTCCAATCTTAATTACTTTCCTCAATCTCATTGATGTCTTAATTAATTAACCTATCTGCAAGTCAAGTCAAAATAGCCTCTATATGTTTATCGATCGATGGAGTAACTTTCAACTGGATTGACTAAAGACAGGGTAGACATAACATCAACTGTTCGCGCGGGTTGCTGCCTTCGTGATCTTCTCGAAATTGTTTTACTTACATGCATACATAGAAGCATGTTTGGTTAGATTTATCTTTCTTCTTAAAAACCACATGCTATATACGTATTTAATTGACCTTTAGTTCTAGCTAGTAAGCCTAATTCTTTTCATCTGATTTTGTAATAATATTTTGAGTGTACAAAAAAATTAATTATTATATAGTTGAAACATTCTTACAAATTATGTTTTGATCGATAATGATCGTTACATTCACTACTACAAAACATCAAATAGATGTCGCCACTATAGGTGCCGGAAGTGCTAAAACCAGCACCTATAGGCAGTTTCCTACCTCTGCGGGTTGAAATCGCAAAAAAAGGCACCTTTAAGTAATTATATGTGTCGGTTCTAAATAAAAACCAGCACCTTTAATATGTCAAAAACTAGCACCTTTAATAGTTGGTGGGCCCCACACAACCTGAGCCGAGCCGAGAGCCCGAGACCGCACTGAGCCGTTCTTATCCATCCATCCACTCCATCTCTCTCCTTATCTCTTTCTTCTCCTCTCTCTTTCTTCTCTCTCTCGGCGACATGGCAGGAGATGGTGAAGGAGGTGGTGAGGGAGGCGGGCTGCCTGCGGAGGGAGACGGCGGGAGGTAGGCGGCCCGCGCCCCTCAACTGCGGGAGGCGGTTGGACGGTGGCGGCAGGAGGTGCGACGGTGTCGGCAGTCGGCGGATCCATCTCTCCCCCTCCCTCTCTCTTTGTGATTTGTTATTTATTCTTATTGCAGTTCATTTGTTGCTCATGTGAGATGTGTTCTTGAAATTGATGTGAGATCTATTAATGTGTCGATGTGAGTTCATCTGAGATTTATTGATGAGAATTGATGTGTTGTTCTTGTTCATCATGTGGATTCATCTGGAGTTCATCGGCTCGAAGTATCGGCTCCCACGTTAGCTCGAGGAGCCGGCTTTTTTTTTGGCTCATTGATTCCATATTGGTGCCGGTTTTTAAGATTGACAATGGTGTCGACGGAGAAATCAGTTTCGCTTTCATTGTGCTGGTTTTCCCAACCGACATTGATATGTGGTTTTGTAGTAGTGATTTTATAATCAATTTATAGTGGAATATTTAAAAATCACACGGTTTAGAAAATTTGGGAAGAGTCCCGTGATAATCTATAATCAATTGTAATAGGAAACAACAGAGCCAATACTCACTCTGTTCTAAAATATAAGGGATTTTGAACGGATGTGTCACTTACTAGCACAACGAATCTGGGCAGATCGAACGTTTGTCTAAATTCATTGTATGAGTAAGATTCACGTATATTCAAAAAATTTTATATTTTGAGAAGGAGGAAGCACAATGTTCTGCTCAGTGTCAAAATATGGGATGCAATATTGTACTAGCCCCCAACTTTATCTTGTATTAATTTAATATATGGACACGCATGTGTACATCATTTGTTAATTTGATTTTAGATGATGGACTGATCGATGAGATGGGTGGCAGTATATATAATTATACCAATTTAAAATGCTCTACATGGGATTCTTCAATTGTAGTACTAGCTGAGAGGTGTGTGTACACCAAAGCATACATATCGTGCACCTATATGTTTTTTATTCACTGTGTCCTTTTGTTTTTCTACAAGAACGATAGATATTAACTGAGGCCGTGTTTAGTTTCCTCTATATTTCTAACTTTCCATCACATCAAATCACATCAAAAACTTTTCTACACACATAAACTTTCAACTTTTTTTTAACTCCCAACTTTCTTCAAACTTTTAACTTTTTCAGAAACTAAACACACCCTGACTTTCTCCAGTTCTATATCTAGTACTATCCGCATCCTAAAATATAATATTTATTGTTTCCTCCATCTTAAAACAAAACCATTTTTTTCTATGTTTTATAATAAGCCACACATCATGGATGCATTAATTAGCACATCTCCCTCCTTTTAATTTGTTTTTTAAATCCTCTGCTCTTAAGATCTCTATTCTAATTAAATGCATGCATAGATTGAATTTATCCGAGTGATCCAAATGAAAAGGTAATAATAATAATTTCTGGGTCTTTACGTTAGTTATGGTTGTGCCTTATATTTTAGGATGGATGAAGTATCGTTTTAGACATAATATCATTTACCAACAATTAATTAATTAAATTAGGTGGTTGTGTGCTTATGACATAAGTATGAGATGTAATCCATTTTTATTATTGAAAAATGAATTAAATTAGGGGTTTACTACTTCTTGTTACACCCATATTAAATATCTTTAAACTCGGTGTTTCTCCTAGTTTTTTTTTTCGGGGAAAAGGCAGTATATTACTCGGTGTTTCTCCCACGTTAGTAACCACAACAACATTAACTATAAGGATAAAGTCGGTAAAATGTTGCGTGTGACAGAAATTTTCGTCCAATCTATAAAACAATTTAATTACAGAAAATACGGAACCGGAGGGAGTACATCTTTGTTACACAAATTAAATTAAGGACAACAACTGACATGTGCGTTAAATGGTTGTACTGTACACATGTCATTCGTACGACCGATATGCTGAAGTGAATTGTGGAAATTAATGGGAAAGGAAAGAATAGTCAGAACTAAGATCAGAACGGAAAGAATCGAAAATCAAAAGGTTCCTCTAAAAAAAGTCTACCATCATGCGTGAGCCGGCCGTGTTAGCTAGCCAGTCACCTGTTTCGTCCGTCGACGTCATAGTAATTTAATTTTTCTTCTGGAGGAAAACAGAAGGCAGCAAGTGTAGAAATCATTTGCTTCCGCCCGGATACCATAGATCGATCCCATTAAGACTGTTATCGTGGATTGATCGATGATGAGCAAGTATTTTAGTTGGCTGCATGCTGCCTTTTTTTTTCCTTTCTATTGTGTCTCTTTAATTACTATATTTTATTTAGTGTAGTAGTATATGTCTCTCTGGCAAAGACAGTAAACGTTAATTGATTAAATTAAGCAGTGGTGTGATTCATTTACTTATATTATATACTAATTAGTCTCAGTCATGCACGTTTTTATCTTAGCTCCGACCATGTCCAATCAATTCGCCGTACGCGTCTTTCTGGGTAATTTTTGACCTCAACTACAGGGGGCCAATAATTTTCGAGCTAGATGTTGAATTTTCTGGTTTTTCTTGAGTTATTTATTTTTTTCAATGGTAACCCTTTTAGGAAAAGAGATCGACAACGTGCTCGTACTTATCCAATTAATTACTCAGTATTAGCATATGGACTCCGCACTCCGTTTCAAAATAAATCAACATTGTACTGACACATCCTAATACGATAAATCTAAATATACTTGTATTCAGATTTTCAGATTTATCATACTAGGACGTATCATATTTCGTACGATGTTGGTTTATTTTAGGACGGAAGGAGCGCAGCCAATTTAATACTCCATATAGGATCACCGGTAGTAGATGTGTGTCGTCGCATGCATGTACCGTCTAGATTAGCTGAGATGGCCGGTTGTTGGTGGCATGATTAATTCGTGAACACCGTGTGCGTATATACTAATGAAATGTTTATTTTGATGGGGGCTCTCATTACCAAATGCAATCAGTCATGCACGTACCTGCAACGACCCTTCACAAAAACCTTCATTTGCCTTATTGGCCTGTCCACTAGGTTACTTTCGTTACTATTTACTTGAGATATATAAGTGTTGTGTTAATTTTAACAGCTAAAAAACTTTAAAATATAACATTTTAATGAATTTAATTAAATTGTTTTGATTATATATACTGAATATATTATCATATTATTCTAAAATAGGTGTGGTCAAAGTTTAAATATAAATAGTCCCTTCGTTTTAATATATATATTTTTGTGCTGTTAAGCAAAGATTGATGCTAAGAGGGAAGATTTCTTCAGTGATCACATCGTTGATCAAATTTTAAAATTTTGAATTACTGATTTTCCCTTCCTAATTAGCTTCTGATTCGTTGAAACTTTAAAATGCTTCTATTTCCATGCATTCGATTGAATCAATATTATAGAAATGTTTATATTTGTGGTATATATTTTGAATAAAAGTACTTATATTTTGAAATGGAAGAGCACGTAGTATTTAGGAACAATTCGGGAGTAATATATGTGTGTGTGTGAAACTAGCTCTCTGATGGATAGCTTGCAACCTTTTGGTGACCTAGTTAAGTCGTTAATTAGTGGCTTATCGCCGGTAATTCATGTATTGATCAACCAGATGTTGGTAGAGATCGAGACCCGTCGCACACCAAGTTAATTAAGTTTTTAATAAGTTGATTAGTACGATGTAATTCAGAACTACGTATACTTTTTTTAATAATGGATTAGAACTGCGTATACTTACATAATTAATTTGTTACGTGATCAATCGGCAAATAAGAAGTGTATATATTACCAGCTTTCTCGTCAATCAAGCGTGATATATACTACGTATGTGTGTGTACGTGATGAGCTAAATATTGTCGCCGCGATGAGACCGGCCGGCCGGTAGATGTGATATGCTGGGAAATGTGGCCGACACACGGCTCTGGCTACAGTAGTATTAGTTGCAACTCGCGCGCTGGAACGTCACAAGCCACTATTAACAGCTTCGACGAGGATGATATATATATATACATATATATACATATATATATATATACATATATATATATACATATATATATATATATATATATATATATATATATATATATATATATATATATATATATATATATATATATATATCGATCTGTTTTGTTAACAGTAGTTCATGTAACCATCTCAGACCCCTAATTAATCATGCATGAGAATGGGCGCTAATCTGCGAGAAATAGGATTGGAATAAAATTAAAAAAATAATTATACATACGAAAGTAAAAAAAAATGACTACACGTACGCGTATGGTTATTTAATTATCTATTTATCATTAAAAAATTAAAAGAAGTTTGCATCTGAATTTTTACTGTAAACTAACTTTATTTCTAGACGCAACAACACAATAATTTGCCCCGAGATTTATTTTACAGTGAGAATAATTCAAAGCCTAGCTAGGTCATTTAGATCGATTGTAGAACATCTGCAGGTACGGAATGCTTGTATTTAATTTGAGCCGCAACTCGGAGTAGAGCCTCATTTATATATGAATATTTTCTTATCTTTATGTCCTAAAATAATTTTAGCTCTTTTGGTAATAAATCTGAACATACCCTTCTCTATATTTGAAGCTAAAAGATTGTTATATTTTACTACGGAGGTAGTATTTTTTAACTTAATATTTTTAAAATTGTAAGTCAGAAAATATAAAAGAGGACTCGTTGTGGTGGCTTACTTAAGCGAGTTGTACTATGTTTAGAGTCTTATTACAGTTGCTCTTTTATGATTTTAAAATTCTTAAACTTGAAATTAATAAATATTAAGTTGTATTTTTTTTGGTGTTTCAACTATATTTTCTTAATTTATTAATTACAAAATTAGGAATCATTAAGCATCAAGTTATATATACTTGGCTTGGGTGATCAATTTATATTTTTGTTAACTTAATAATTTTCAAAGTAGAAAATAATAACCATGTTATACCACCAGGTAGGTATTGAAACAAGAGAATATCGAAGAAATGCCATTACCATCGACGAACCTAACTTCCTATAATTGCCATCATACAACCGCCTTTATCCCACAAATATCATCACTGTTAGGTTTCCATTAGCAACATTTAGTCATAAAATAATTTTAGCTCTTTTGGTCTACTAATTGTTAGTGTAGTTTTCTGTTGATCTAGGAAGCATGAATTGGGCACACGTACTATGGTCTTGTTTGTTACAGCTCCTAGATCTCAAATCCACTGTAGATTTGAAGTTTGTATGTTAAATTATATTGCTTTTACATTTTAAATTTCATCTAAAATGGAACAAAATAATTTATTCAAATGGTATTAACGTAATTGTGGATCTAGATCCATGAATTTGTGAAGTTAGAACTACCCAGCTCCAAAAATTTTAAACCGGAGTTGTGCCAATTCAAAGAACCCCTGTATATGATGTACGTTGTTCGAAACATCTCCATTTGATTATTTTTGAATGGATAGTATATTATAATTATTATGCTAGAGCAGTCCATACGTGCACCTTTCGTGAAAGAAAACCAATTTCTGACAATTATAAATCTAAACATAGCCAAAAGTTAGGTCATTTTACGGCATAGGAAGTAGCTCTTCCTATTTGTGGTACGGGATAGTATATGATCTATCATCTGTACAGGGAGTCAACCGAGTCGTTCTCTGAATCAAGTCACACGGAATCCGTTCAAGTACTCCCTCCATTATAAGTCTGACTTTAATCAAAGTTATACTGCTCTAAATTTAATCAAGTTTATAGAGAAAATAATAACATATTCAACATAAGACAAATATAATATAAAAATATGTTTAATTATAGGTTTAATAAAACTACTTTGATATTATAAATATTAATATATTTGTCAATAAACTTGATCAAATTTAAAATAGTTTGATTTTTTATCAAAGTTAAAACGACTTATAATATAAAACGGAGGTAGTACATCTGATACAGTGCATGACCGATATGGTGTGTCGACCAAAATCAAATCATAAAAGGTTTAGACATGTGGTCTAGTGGTTACATATATATGTACTACACCCAATTGGGTTTTCAAGTGGACGTGTGCAATAAACCCGCATATATAGCTATCCTTAGGTTTCGATACGTCCTTTTATTCATCATGCTATTTCATGACAATTGACAACAAGTTGGCTCTGAGTTCTGTCGATCTTTGCCAAGGATCTGAGAAAGCAAAACAGGCCTGTCACGAAAGATTGATACGTACATTTACCTGAAATTAGATGGACGGTACTGAAATTGATGTGAGTTGATGCTTTTCTCTTTTCTTTTCTTATCTTTTCTTTCTTTCTTTATTTTCTTGTTATAGGGAGGGGTACGGAGTACATATGAGACCAGGAACAGAGGTGCCTCCCTCCCCTCAAACACACAAACACACAGATCACACTACTAGAAAAATAATTTATTGCCACGAAAAAAATCGTAGCATCAATGCTAAAATTGTTGCAATAGATACATGTTGCCATAATCTTAAAATCGTTGCTAGCCGTGGTAATAAATAGCGTGGTAATCGGTTATTGCAACGATTTTTATTTAGTTGTAATAAATTTTGTTATTGCCATAAAATGGATGTGGCAAAAAATATATATTGCAAACACTTCACATCGTTGCGATAAATAACTATTGCCACCACTCTATATGTGACATTAGTTCTACGTATCAAATTAAATGTTTCAGTATTAATTTATCATCCTAACTATTTTCTTTTGATATCTTGTCATGGCTAGGATTCGAACCCAAGATCTCTTCCTCACGTGTGCTCTCCATGACTAACTCACCTACGCATCAATTTTGTTTAAAAATGTATATAATTCCATTTGAGATTGCTTAACTGAGATTTGAATCATGAATTTGAGTATTTAAAAGATTTCAAATGAAAAATTTAAGTTGTATATCTCATCGAGAGGTATAAATTTCATATAAAATTTGTCCTAATCCATGTCCATATGAAAAGAATAAGTTAAATTATGAGATGATAAAATTTTTATTGCAACGAATTTGTTGATCATGGCAATAGAAACATGAAAAGTACCATGTACTATGTAAATTACCACAAAAATTAAATTTGTGGTGATAGAACACGTTTTTTGCAATAATAATATTTTTGTGGCGATAGCTCATTTCCTATTGCAACAAAAATACTGAATAAAACAACGATTGTAAATCGTTGCAACAAAGTATAGTTATTTGCCACAGAAAAATTATCATTGCGATAGTACAATATATTGCCACGAATTATTTTTCGTTGTAACAAATTGGTGGCGATAGCTCAATTATCTTGTAGTGAGATCTCTACATAGAGAGAAGGAGAGCAGAGGTGAGGTGGAGGAAGAACTGGGGGGGGGGCTAACGGGCGATCAATCGCCAGGGCGATCGCCCAGCGATCGGTCCCGGTCCCCCCGCTCTTATAGGCACTCCTCCCACTTCTCCCCTTCCTCCTCCCCTTCTTCTCTTCCTATTACAGTACACCACAAAAAAAATTTAAAAAAAAGTTAGAAAAATGTATATATAAAAAATTTGAATTAAAATTCAAATTTGAATCGGGTATATAAACTTTTGACTTATAAACTTTGGATCTATAAACTTTAGGTGTATAAACTTTAGATGTATAGAAATACTATATATAGAAAATATTTGAATTATTTGAATTCAAATTCAAATTTGAATCGGGTATATAAACTTTAGGTCAAACTTTAGGTGTATAAACTTTAGATGTATAGGAATACTATATCTGAAAAATATTTGAATTCAAATTCAAATTTGAATCTGATATTTGAATTCAAATTCAAATTTGAATAAGATATAATTCAAATTCAAATTTGAATCGGATATATAAACTCTAGGTCTATAAACTTTACGTGTATAAACTTTAGATGTATAGAAATATTATATATAAAAAAATTGAATTCAAATTCAAATTTGAATCGGATATATATAAACTTTTGACTTATAAACTTTTGGTCTCTAAACTTTAGATGTGTAAACTTGAGGTATATAAACTTTAGATGCATAAATTTATTAAAATAGGAAAGTAATACGGTGCCAAAAAAGAAAACCAGGTGGAGGGGGAGGAGGGGAATTGATTGCTCTGGGCTATCACTCGCCTAGTAGCATTTCCGGAAAGAACTGCGTTGTACATATAGGTGAAGACTAACCCTATTACACATATGTATATATGTGTTTTCTCCTTAGTTTGACTTTTTACATAGAGTGTATATTTTATTTTAAAATTATTTTTTAACTTTGCAGATTTTGACTAACAACTGAAGCAATTACAAGTACATTTAGCGTATATCGATAATACAGAGTAATTTAATTAGATTTTTTAAGTGCTTACACACAATATTAGTTTCTTGATTATCAAAACCATTTTTAATAAAATCAAAGTAAAGTTTTAATCTTGAAAACTTTAAAATTAAAATATGCATTGTAAAAAACAACTGAGACTAGAAAAAAAATGTTTGTATGTTGCAACGGATAAAGGCATTTTTTTTTTGTGATTCAACAACTATTAGGAGCTGAGTACTAAATTGAAACATTGGGATCGCTATACATTATAATCGAAAAAGTTAATAAAAATTATTCCGTTTTGGGCCGAAAGCTCATTCCTTTTTCCTTTTCAGTCCCAGCCAAGCCCGCTACCTCCCTTCGCTCGGCTTGTCTCTCTTCAGCCCGGCCAAAGAGTGGAGCCGCAGGACCAGCTCGCATAGACTGCCGTCTTCAACATCCGGAAGACAGTTCGGTGCCCATATGATGCGGAGCTAATCCTCCCTGGCCGGATTTTTGTTGATCTCCCAAAATTGATTGATGGTTTTTAATCTACTCAATCTCCTCCTCATGTTTTTCTCAAAATAGGAGCGAATCGGGGAAGCTCGCCGACTGTTAAACATAGATTAAATCAAGCAAAATAAAATCGAATTGAAAGAAAAAGTCACGTGAAAAACGATGAGGGAGGAGTGGAGAAATATAATCGATTTTTCAGTCAATTGGAGGAGAAAACACACTGGTGATATAGATCGACGTGGCAACAACACATTCAGCCCGGCACCTGCTGCAGGCGCAGCAGATTGGATCAGATGAGATCGGAAAAAAACAGCGATGTAAAAAAAAACGGAAGCCTTACCAAGTGTACACAAAAAATAACCCTTCCACCTGTGAAAAAAAAACTGATCGAAAGGAAAAACGGGTGAAAAAAACAACAGACAGAAACCCAGAAGCCTTAGAAAAATTGGATGGAAAGAAAAATTGGAAACCTCGTGTATTTTTTTATTAGGGGTATAGATAGTATAAAGTCGGTAGCGGTGGCACATGCACCAGGAGTGGTCGAGTGGGTCGATTGATTTGTCAGTAGGGTGTACTCCGTCAGGAGGATGCACAACGGCACGAGGACGACAGGTTTGCTGTCACGTATGTACATGTTTTTATTGATTCACGTACTACATGTTTTTATTGGGTCAGGTGCTGGCATAATTGATGGGAAAAAGGAATGGTGGGCATATAAAAATAAAAGCAATAGGTCAGCTAAAAAAGGGTGACGCTCCGGTGCTCTCTACTTGCAGTATTCTACTAGAAGTAGAATTAATCTCAACCGTTTATTTTAAAGGGTAGGTAAGTAATCTCCTAATATAGTTTAGGGGTAATTTTGGCATGGGATGTTTTGTTCGGTTCGCATCGCAACAGATTCGGTGGACGGGCACAGCAGGCACCACCGGCGATTGTTGCAGCACGGCGTCGTCGTCTCTCGCCGGCAAGGGCCACAGCGCGGTGTACACCGCCGACGGGGCGCGGTTCGAGGTGCCATTGGTGTACCTTGGCATGATGGTCTTCGGCGAGCTCCTCGCCATGTCTCAAGAGGAGTTTGGCTTCGCCGGCGACGATGGTAGGATCACGTTGACGTGCGATGCGTCGGTGATGGAGTACGTCATGTGCTTGATTAGCATAGATGCCTCTGAAGAGGTTGAGAGGGTGTTCTTGAGCTGCATGGCAAGTTCTTGCCACTGTGTCGGAGGAATCAGCCATCAGTTTTACGGTGTCGGAGAACGGCGGGCTGTTCGGGATCGGCTGCCACGGCTGGCCGAGGTAGGTCTCCATGCTGCTGCCGGCAGGGGCACCGCGGAGGAGGTCATTGTCGGCGTAGATGCTGCAGTACTGGAACGAGAAGCCGGTGGTGCGGGATTGGGCGGTGATGGTGTTCTGCTGGCCATGGAGGGAAGGCGCGTGACGATGTCGCAGTGCTGGAAGACGGCGGTGACGTCGCCGAAGATGAGTTAGATACTGATAAATTATAATAATACCCCTACGCGAATTATTATCTCTGGACGAATATATCCTTCCAAATTTCTACTACCACTAATTTTGGTGGGAGTAGAAATAAATCACAACCCTATAATTAAATATGATCAAGGCTCAGATTACTTTCTACTTCAAGTAGAAAGCATCGGAGCGGGACTTGCTAAAAAAACATGTACATACGTGACAGCAAACGTATGTAGCCCTAAAAAAACATGTACATGCGTGACAGCAAACATGTACATACGTGGGCATATAAAAGGAATGGGTCAGCTAAAAGTTCCATTTCCCATCCGAATTGATTTGGGTATCTTAATTTGACTCCGTCAATGTAGCCTTACCTGAATCTGACAAGTGCTAGACATAATCATTTCCGGGAGATCAGGCAGTGATCTTATTCGTCCTTGCGATAACATGAGTTGATATATCCGTACGCTAGTTTTCTTTACAGTACTCCCTGGTAAAATATAAATATTTATAGAATTTTTATAGGACAAATAGAAAGAGAGATGAAGTTAAATAGATATGGTTATGATTGATTGAAATGAGGAGGTATATAGAGAAACTAAATGAGAGAGAATTGTTATTGGTTGAGATAAATGAATAGGTCAAAATTTTGTTGTACTCAAAGGGAAGATGTCACACTCGTGTCCATACACACGTGCGCACGATCTACCAGCACGCATGCTAAGCAGAGGAATTTAAACCCAAATATTACTTTCGTTTGGCAGATAGGTTCATATATCCCTCTATTTAAGTTTGCAATGTTATTTTGAGCGATGTATCAAAAAATTAACCTAGAAGACATATATTGCCTCGGTTCATAAGTAATATGATTAACTCAAGGGCAGATATGCAGGGATAGTTTTCTCGAACAAGATATTTCCCTATACCAGAGTGCGTGAATACTAGACGATGCAGGCACCCAGGGAGAATAATGTAGTAGTCGATCAGCCCGCCCTGAAATTGTTGGATTCGCATGTCCGCGCACGCGGTGCGTCGCTCATCAATTGGTCTGTCGATCCGTCCGTGCAAGTGTGCAACATGAAACGCTGCACGCATTTTCGACTGCTGACCGATCGAGCACCGTCCATTACAACAGAAAAGCTAATCGGTGCTGATTGGAAACCGGTCTTAGGTGCTGGTTTTCTCAACCAGCACCACGGAGACGGCATCGGTGCCGATTCTAAAACCGGCACCTTTGAGATCTCAGGAACGCAAAAAAAAATAAAAAAGACCGGCTCGATGCATCGAGCAATTTCACATGAAACATGAACATCAAGAACATAAGATGAACACACAAGTCATACACAAGAACACAAAACACATAAGAACACATGAGCCGTCGTCGAGTCCCCTCCCGCCGCCGCCGCCTCCGCCTCCCCTCCTCCGGGCCGCCGCCGAGGGTGCGAAGAAAGCGAGAGAAGAAGAGAGCGGAAATGGATAAGGGTGACTTTATCCGCTCGGCGGCTCGGCTCACGGCTCGGTTTTTAAAAGGTTAGGTGTCGGTTCTTTTAAAAAAACAACACCTATAATTAATTGTCGGTTTTTTTAAGAACCGACACCTATAATCACTTAAATATGTCGGTTTTTTTTTGTGTTTCGCACCGCGGAGGTGGGAAAAGACATATAGGTGCCGGTTTTAACACTTCCGGCACCTATAGTGCCGACACCTATTTGATATTTTATAGTAGTGGTCCATATCTATACAAGCAAAGACAATAAGGCTGAGTCAGCTTTTAAGTCGATAAATCCTACATAAAAGAGAATGGAAAAGAGAGGGTAAAGTGGGCTTTTATATATATAGGAGCCCGGTAGGGAAAAAAAAAGGGACAGTACCGTTTACATGCAACATGTGTAGATGATAGCATGATTGATTTGTGGGCTTGTATAGTTATCGGATTGGTGGTTGAGATAAAAGGTTGGTTGAAGTGATGCGCCACAATTTGATCATACTAAAAAGTTAAATGATAGGATTTTAGTAATCTGTGTGCAGTAATCCAATAGCTATTGTAAAAATTACCTATTCATATACTCCCTCCGTTTCGAAATGTTTGACACCGTTGATTTTTTAGCACATGTTTGACCGTTCGTCTTATTCAAAAACTTTTGTGAAATATGTAAAATTATATGCCTACATAAAAATATATTTAGCAATGAATCAAATGATAGGAAAAGAATTAATAATTACTTAAATTTTTTGAATAAGACGAACAGTCAAACATGTGCTAAAAAGTCAACGGTGTCAAACATTTCGAAACGGAGGGAGTATTTGATATGGATAATTTTGGAGCCAATAACCAGCTGCACTATCTATCTTGCCTATATCGTGTCTATCATATCTATACATGCTGGTACGTGTTGCCCACTATCTATAGTTGAGGTACTTTAAAATTTGTGGTTATGCCAACCACCCACCATCACTCCTATGTGGAGCCATAAAAAATAGGGTCAGTGAATTGTATATCAAGCTAACCACTGGAAAATAGAACTGGTACACATATGATATCTTTGATTGATATTAGGAAATGATTTTATAACATATATGTTAAGCTAACCTCGAACATTAGATTAAGAGAAATTTTACAGTCCTTAAGAGGATAGAGGTACCACGAGGTACCAAATATGAGCCGTTGATCCCTCGAGATCGAACGGTTGGCGAAATTTGGTACCGAGTGGTATAGCAGCACTCCCCACCAGGTACCGCCTCTCCTTTCTTAAGATTTAGTGCAAAAATGTACTTTCACATATAGTATCATTCCACTTCTTGGTCCTTCTTGCCGTCTCACAGGAAGAACGAAAAATGCGAAAGAAAGCCAGCCATAGGAAGCGCAAGATTTGGTGGCTTCGACGCCGTCCGGCGTGCGCTAGCAGGGGACATGATTCGTCCACCCCAAGCTTGGGAGGCAAGAGATCTAGCCGCTCCCGACACCGCCACCCCCTCATCCCTCCTCCCTAGTCCGCTTCAGCCTGGGGCGGTAGCTCAGTGGTTTCAACTTTAATTCTTAGCCGGATTTATGGGTGCTGGTGTTATGTTTGAACTTTGAATCCTCAACACTCAATTTTCTTTCCACTTCTTTTTTCTCCCTTACCTCATGTCACACCCCGAACTAGTCCCGAGCGGAACCAGCCCGTGACGCTCCAAATTAACCTGTTAATTGATACCAGTCCCAGGAAACAGTGCTGGTATAACAGGAAGACAGAATATCACAGCAACAGAGGTCTCTTTATTATAGAGTAGGGGTACAGTCATGTTGGGCTGCGGACAGATCCCGAGCTCACAACTGCATTACAAAAGGAACGCGGAAGCCAAGACTTGGACCACACATCACAGGCGCGACTTGGGAACTAGGCCGAAACCCTAAAACTCATCGTAGCCGGCTTGCTCCTGAAGGAACTCCTCGTCAGCGGGATCCGCTTCATCTTCTTCAGCAACTGGGGGGGGGGATAATTTATATGGAGCAAGGGTGAGTACGAGAGTACTCAGCAAGCCATGGGAAATAAGTGTTTAATGCAGGCTTCAAAGAAGGGCTGTTGTTTTTGCAATTGATTTTATTTGAACTCTTTCCTGAAACAACTAAGTGAGTGCTTCTCAAACGACACGGATGAGAAAGTGCGTCTCGTCCGGTCGGAGTTTGTGCAATGTATCAGTCTTTTGAATTGATCAAGATTGGCACCCGGCCAATAGCTTTCAAACGGCCACCCGGGCCTGGCTGGTCCCATCAGCCGCAGATTTTCCAAACATCGAACCCATTTCACAACAGCAAAATTTCACAAGGCAGTAGTCAAACAAAACTACGCTAGGAATCACCTCACATCCGCCCATGACCGTGGGCACGGCTGTTCGGACAGTTTAATAACCTCTGCAGAGGGGGTACACTTTACCCACACGACATTACTAACCCGGATCATCCAGCCCGTGCAGAACGGCCACGACTAGAGACCTTAAGGCTTTCATGACAAGGCATTTCGAAAGCCGACACAGGTTCACCATATGCCAACGAGAGGGGTCCCAGACCAACACCAGATTAGGTCCCAGACCATACTGTGCCAGGAAGCCCAGGGGTCCTCCCCGACACCACCCCGGCGAATCCACATGTCTCTTGGCATCAAGGCTCCCCCGATTAGCTAATTACTCAGCCAGGGGTGTCCCATTCCACCCATGTGGTCGTACTTGTCTTATGTTCGGATGAAATTCCAAGGAAACGGTCCTTAATTGCAAGAGCGGGAAACCGTACTCCCGGTACGTCCCCCGGTCCGCGGTTTTGGAAATTCATTTAGTTCGCAAGCACCGACCCAGGTGTCGGGTTTTCCAAGTCTTTTGTAAAAACCCAAGTTTTACCCAAGAACTTACTCAGATTTTAAGTTTGAAGGCGACCGTCGATACTCGCACAGAGTGCACGAATATCGAGGCACAACTAGGTGGTTACAAGGGAACATGGTATAACAATTAACAGTGGAAGGATCAGATGCAACAAGTTGGGTAGGCCCACCGGTCTGCCTTGCAGACGGGGCAAACAGATTAAGTGCAATCCTATCAATGCATAATATTTTGCAAGCAAATTAATTAAGTTCAAATATAGGCTCAAGATGTTCAAAGGTGGCTTGCCTTGCTTGAGATCTTGAGCTTGATCCTCGAAATCCTCGCACTGCGGGTCTTCGGGCTCCGAAACTACACGCGAAACGGGACAACTCAACAAACGGCGAAAATAAAGCCCTATTATTGACCTCTAAGCATGCCATTAGATAGATCTCGAGATTTGAGGAATTTTGGAAGTTGAACGGAGTCAAACGGACTTACGGTTGGGAAGATATTGAATTTCTAAGATTATTGGATTTTTTGTCTAAAGGAAAAGGATTTATTTAAACCCTTTTTGAAAAAGAAAAGAAAAGAAAAAGAAAGAGGGAGGGAAATTAGACTTCCCTCGGGCGGCTAGGGCGCGGCCCGAGAGAAAGGGGCGGCTCGGCCGAGCTTAATGGGCCGGCCGGCCCAAGAGGGCGGCCCAAGGCGTGCGCGGGCGGGGAGGGGAGAGAGAGAGAGCCGGTGGGCCGGGTCCATCCTCACGTGGTCCCGAGTGGGACCCGCTTGTCGGCGGCTCGGCCCACCGTGAGCGAGGTGCACGCGGGCGTGCTAGGGTTTGGGGAGGGGGGCGCGGCGCATACGCACGGTTCGCGGAGGACGCGGTGTGGCAGGCCCACGCGCAGCCTCACGGCTCGCGGTGGACCGCGCGCGCGAGGGGGCGGAGGGAAGCGGCGGACCGGGGTCTGCTTGACCCGGTCGCGGCCGAGGTGGCGCCGACGTGGCGCCTACGTGGCTGCCACGCGGGCCGGCGGGAGGTAGACGACGACGTCGGCCGAAACGGACGGCGGGCGGTGGCGGCGAGCGGCGGAGCGAACCACGGCGATACAGGCGAAAGCGAGCACACCGGGAGATTGCACGGGACGAGAGGAGACGAGCCAACGGCTCGGATTCGCCGGGGGATGCTCGACGGCGGCGGATTGCGGCGGCGGCAACCGGCGGCAGGAGAAGGGGGAAACGGCGATGAAGTCACGAGGGGTCGATTCCCGGCGGTGAGAGCATCCACGCGGCTACGGGAATCCGTTGCTAGCGTCGGATTGGGCGGAGCTACGCCGAGCGAGGCCGGCGACGAGCGGCGCTTCCGAGCTCGGGCGGCGACAGCGGCGAGCACACGGCGGGCGGCGGCAACGGTCGGGGCGGCGCCAGCTAGCTACGGGGAGGCTACTCGTGCTACTACCCGAGTCTAAGGGGAGGGGATGGAACGAGGAGGGAGAACGGAGGGCGACACTACCGTGCGGGGTGAAGGGGCGCAGTGACGAGAGGCCGACGGCACGGGAGCGATCTCTCCGGCCTCGGGCCGGGGAAGAGGAAGTAGACGAGCGCCCGGAGTCCCCTTCCGCGTCCTTCGCACGCACCGGCTCTCCCGGCGCTTTGGCGACGAACGGCGGAGGCGAACAGGGCAGGGCGCGGCAATGGCGAGGGCGAAAACGGGGAAGATTGGTTTGGGGAGGGCTCGGGTTTATAGGGCGGCAATGTCGGTTTGGGAGGGAGGAACCGACATTAGGCGGTCGAGCCAGCGGGCTGAAGCTCCGGCTAGCGGCCAAAACGGCGACAGGGAGGATGACGCCGGCGGGGAAGGGAAAAGGGAAAAAGGAAGGGAGAAAGGGGGCTTGCCCCTTTCCTCTTCGGAAAAAGGAGGAAGGAGAGAGGGCGATGAGGAGGAGCTCTGCCTCCATCCTTTGGAAGCACGCGCGGGGAGTAGCGGGGCCGAGTCGATGACGACGGCGATGACGGCGGAGGCGGCTTGGAGCGGAGCGGCGACACGGGCGGCAGGCGCGGCAGAGGCTGACGGCGGCGGCGACCAGGCGGTCGGCCACCACGGCGCGCGCGCGCGGGAAGCAACGGGCGGCGCGGGGATTTGAGCGGCGTCGGCGGGAAGCGGTAGCGCGAGGGAGGGCTCGGCTCCGCGCGGCTCGCGCGCACGCGCGTGCAGCGCTCGGGCAGAGCGGGGAGAGGGAGGGAGAGAAAGAGAGAGAGAGAGAGAGAGAGAGAGAGAGCCGGGGAGGGAGGGGGAGATGGGCCGAGAGGGATTCGGCCCATCGAACCCTAGGGAGGCAAAATAAACTTTTGCGGAGGGATTTGATTTGGGAAGGATTTGGATTCGGGATTGAACTCGACGATGGATCGGGGATTTGAGACTTGAGATGGCACGGGCACTAGACAACAAGCAAAGAAACGGATTTCGCAAATAGGATTTTTAAGAGCTAGTTTTCCCGCTAGGCGCCAAGACGGAACGGGCGCTACACCTCACGTGAAGAAGTTACCTTAACAAGATGAGATAGTGAATTCAGCATCCTCAGCATGTTTCTTTGCCGTCTGCCGGGGAAGTTGAGATGGGGGATGACTGGTGGTGGGTTTAGAAGGGAAGAAGGGGCCAAAAAGGAGTTGAAGACGGAGAGAGCGCTAGGCCGTGGAATCGCGTTGGCCGCCGGGCCATCTCACTACCGTCACCTCCAGGACAAGAGGACCAGGGGGGAAAGACCATGTACCCCATGAATCAAAGGGCGCAAATGAGAGGAAAATGGGATGCATCTACAGGGGCCTCTCCGGCGCAAGCAAAGGTGAGACGGCAAGGAAAACCGCTGGCAAAAACCCTCGTCGCCAAATCAAAAGGAGGAGCAACGAGAGATTGCGAAGGTGTGAACAGAAGACATCGGGTAAGGACAGGAACAGAATGGCGCTAGCTAGATCAACCTGGAACAGGCTTTTTTCCATCTCTGTCTTGCCCCTACTAAATCGAAGGTCGGATTTGCCACCTCCTCGAGGATGGTAAAAATAATATTAAATTAATGTAAAAGTATTATCTTATATGAAATGGTGTAAGAACGGAACGATTATAAAGTCTCATTTTGTAAAATTTCGTTGCAACCCACAGGTGTATATTTAGTTTAGGATGTGTTTAGTTCACGCTAAAATTGAAAGTTTGATGGAAATTGAAACGATGTGACGGAAAAGTTGAAAGTTTATGTGTGTAGGAAAGTTTTAATGTGATAAAAAAGTTAAAAATTTGAAGAAAAAGTTAGGAACTGAATCAGGCTTTACTATCTGTACCGTACATGCTGGGCCTGCTGCCACCTGTATGATCGATTTGATATTCATATTGCTGCCGTCTTACGCCGCTCGCACCGTCGTTGCGGCCGGCGCACGTGCTGTATCCATCTATCGCGCTGTCTCCCCTTCTTCCCTTCGCTCGTGCGCCCGCGCACTACCGGCTGTCTGAAACCTACCGACTCGCCCGCACGATGCACACACCACCAATCTAGCTACTACAGTACTATCTCTATCTGCTAATTCGGTCTGGCTCCGTTGGCCACAGCGCGCGCACGCGGACGGCCAGCCTAATCAACGGCAACAAAGCCTGCAGGCCCGCACGCCCACCTGAATCACGCGCCCGCCCGCTCAAAAGGCCGGGAAATCCACAGGTGGATGAGTGGATCGGGCGTGACGCGAGACCAGCTCGCGCGCGCGCGCGCCGGCCGCTAGCTGCGCTGCGCCCAGACGCGGGCTTTGCCGCTGGATCATCAATTCATCATCGATCTCCTCCGTGAATTCGGGGTTGTATAGGTTTGTAGGAAAGCAAGTAACGCCGTGCTACGCATTAGATTGGATCGTCGGTGTTAGGCCATATAACAGTCGTAGCAACATGCGCATCATGCATGTGACAGGTGCTGCAGGCCTGCAGGGCTTTGCTTGGCGAAAATCTTGAGAGCCTCACCTTCCCAGCCAGCAGCTGTAAGATAAGGACGTAACACAGTGATGATATGCTGTTTTCTCTTCTTAATGGCAGATTAATTTGCAGCCAGCGTCACATGCACCAGGAGGATCAGTCTTGGGATAAGCACAGTGAAGAGTGCATCTAATTAATATCTGGTGAGAAGTACTGTAGAATCTTCACTGTTATCTTACTCTGTTTCTTTTTCTATCTTACCTTCTCTTCTTCACCAACCTGGCCCTTCTCTGGTTGACAGCTCCACGTCGATTTCATCCTTTATTACAGTATGGTTTTATCTGAAAGATTATTCCATAGTTCTTTTCAATTGGATGGTTTTATTTTTTTCTTTTGGTTTTCTAAGTTTTATCCTCCAAGACAATGTATTAGAGAATATCCACGGAACTCATCTTTAGTCCCAGTTTATAATCCCTTTATTTTCGAATCGAAAACCGGACGCCCAATCCGGAACTAGAGATGATGGATCTTTACCAACTGGAACTAAATGTGTTTTTTTTTCTTTTTTTTCATTGTTTTTTACTGCTTGCATATTAATTTTCCCAAATCAAGTTGCTCTCTACACTACATCCCCAAATCACATATTCGCAAATAACATCATAGATACAGATAATATCACGGATTAACAAATAACATCATAGATTCACACATTCAAATACATCATAAATTCTTAAAAAAAAATGAATGAACATGCGCCGCCGCCATCTCCTCCCCTCCCACCGCCGGAGCAAGAGAGAGAGCTTGAGAGAGAGAGAGAGGGAGAGGGAGAGGGGATCGAGAGAGGCGCCACACACATCACTAAGTGCTAGTTATATACGCCGCGTTAATCTATAGTCTAAAGATAGTGGGGGGCTAACACTTTTTGAATCGGGACTAAAAATGATCAAAAAGTACAGCTGGGCTTTTGAATTGGGATTATATATATCTTTTAGTCTCAGTTCCTAATAGAATCGGGACTAATGTTATTTTTAGTATCTGAGCAAAGATCAGTTATCAGTAGTGATCTTACCCCAGCTCCTATAATTTGGTTTTAATCTATAGTAATATCTTAAGTTTTCCAAAAGAAAAAAAATTACATCCCGTACAACATGGGCCTGAATTCTTCCAAGACCGTATACAACGTGTTTGTACTGAGTCTTGTAGTAGTAACTTGTAGGAACGCCAACTCACCATCAAGCAAAACGTGTTTGCTCCGGTTGGCCGTCGGCATTCTAAAGTCACGTAGAACACGCGCGCGCATTCTAAAGTCAGCCCCGGCCCGCCTGCATCAGCGCGCGGACCGGCCCGGCCGCGCTGTCGCGAACTCGCGCAACGTGCGCGCGCGTGCGTGATGCGTCGACCGATCGGGACGCGGCCGAGCGCTTTGCTCCTCCTCCGTTTCCACCGCATCCGCGGATCGATCGATCGATCGGTGGGGGCGTGGGCGTCGCAATCCTCCCGAAAGCGGCGGCGGCAACGACGGCGAAGATGGGACGGTGTGGGCCTGCAGGTCGGCAGCACAGGGTGGGGGACGGGTCGACCGAATCAATCGACGACGTGACACACATGCGCTTGGAGCAGCAGTTGATTCATACATATATTGTGGCCGGTGACCCAAAGCATCACCACCACACGTGATTACTGGCTAGCGAGAGAGCTAAGTAGCTTAATTAGCTAGATGTCGAGTTACCGCGTCGTCGTCAAACGCTGTACGCGAGCTGCGATTCCGCCAGCGAGCTAACGTCGAGCTACAACAGATCGTACGTCGGTGGTGTGTACGGTTAAATTAACCATGCTAGGAGTTGCTCGGCGAAAATGTGTGCAGAAGAGCGGAATGTGCCTTAGCTATCCGGACCGACACGGTTGGTTAGCTGTAAAGTAAAGAAAATGACACCGAACAGGTGCCTGCTGGTGAAATGTTCCTTTTTCTTTTCAAGGCACAGTAATTGGACGGCATGTTGGACGATGAATGAACTATTGCATTGTTGATTCTTTTTATTTAGTAGAATAAAAGATAGGAATATTTTGTTCCAACAGTCCATTTTGAACTCAAAACACTAGTTGGCTTTTGTTGTTTGCAGATGTGTCACCCATACAATCCAAAAAAAGAAGAATATCATCCTACCGAGCGTGACATGGTATTGGTGAGCCCATTGGTCTCCAAGCCTAATGTGAATGGAAAAAGTCTAACTTAACTCCCTTCAGTAGTGGTCGAATTTGGTTAGTATTCCTTAACTAAAAAGGTCAGGTATATTGTAACCCTTCAAATATTAAAACCGTGCAAAACAACTCTCCTGACTGTTTTTCAAGGACAGTTTTCATTGACGTGTCATCCACGTGAAAGTTCAATCACCAAAAAAAAAAAAATCAAAAATAGACGTGGGGCTCTCTTTCATTCCCCCAACCACGATGAGCTTGAGCTTAAGCTCAAACCCAGCACCAATGGCCTGGCCTCGCCCTGGTCTCCTCGCACCTCTTTGAGCTCTGGCACCGACGAGCTCCTTATCCTCCTGCCACCACCACTATGAGGGTGAGTACGAGCATGACGATGAAGGTGGCCTTAAAGGTATGGCGTCGGCACAACACTCCAGTTTGATTTAGAGCCCATTCAAATTGATGACATTTTTAACCATACCATTATTTGATAAAATTGATAATTATATGGCTACATTTAATTTGTTACCAAATATTAGCAATGTGTATAGAATTTTGGCAACATATTAAGCCAATCCTACTAGAATTTTGGCAATGTTACCAATTTGCTAAAATTTTAGTAAAGTTCATTTTGACATAAATCTGAACAGACCCTTAACAGTTCGAATTATATTTGGGCTCAATGACCAAAGTGTGAGTATTTTCGATTGATTGATTTATATTTATTTTTAAAAATATTTAAAAAATCATTTCAAAGTTTTACAGAAATATACTCATGGGCATACAAATCGCCTTACGATGACGTGGCACCCCGTGGGAGGTGTGCCATGGTGATTTTGTAAGCGACCTCCTCTCAGTGGTAAATCGCCCTCGGGCTGCCAGCAAAATTACCACGATATGCCCCACTCGCGGGGTGACACGTCACATAGATTACCTTACCAAAGGACGATTTATATGTTCCACCTTACAGTAGGCCAGGAGGAGTATATTTTTGCAAAACTTTGAAACTGAACTTTATTTTTTAAATATTTTTTTAAAAAAAATAAATATAAAATTGAAAAAAAAAACAACTTTTTACTGGGTTTTATTGGGCCAGCCCATCAAGCGTATGACAAGTGTAATACAATCCAAGGCCCATACTCCCACCGTCAAAAAACGTTCAAACCGATTAGGGAATACGTACGTCAAAAACACCCTTTCAATCTCAACCTTTGAACCGTCTTCCCCTCATCATTCCTTTCCACGTGAGCTGAAGTCGCAGATTTGTACTTCTTTACTTTACCGGCACAAGAATACAAGATGGTGAAATTTCGTTGAATAGACAAGTAGAAAAAAACACAATGTATATGTCTCAAAACAAAGAACTATAAAAAGAAAAAAAGCAAGGTTATAGAATATTTTTTGAACCTTTTTATATTTATTTTTAAAAAACATACCCACCAAAACCTTATACTTTAAAAAATATATATTTTTTAGATAATGGAATAGAATATCCCTGCCTTTGCTAAAAAAAAGCTAAAACCCATTATTACAAAGTTGCACTAAAAAAGAGTGTAGTTCAATAAAACATTGAGAACACGCACTTAAAATAAGAAATTATATATATATAGAAAAACTATTCTACATCCGGGGTAACTATTCTATACCCCTCTCCCTCCAGCCCACCTCCCCTCCCTCCAGGGGGCAAAACCTACCCCACACCTCAGTCAAAGCTCCCCCACCTTGGTCAAACCCGCCCTTCACTTTCCCCACCACCTCCACTCTTCTCAGCTCTCGTCTCAGAACGACGTAGTAACGCGATGTTCATCGTGCAGTAACACCATGTCTTACGTGCAGTAACAATATTGAAATGTAGCCATAATATAATTATGACGGATCTACTTTTGATAAGCACTTTTTTTCTAACATCATGGTGCAAACGGTTTTTAAAAGTAGTACATGATGTGAGGGATATTACCCTTCAAAGATTGTTTTTTTAAAAATTTGGCTCTCCACGAGCAGTAATTCTATATCATAAGTATTATTGCTGATCTTCTATGCGTTACTGCAATCACATAATATCGTTACTACATGATGTAGTAATGACTATAAGTTTCTTAGTAGCATAGTGTGTTACTGCGATTACTTTATAACGTTACTGCAAGAATATGTATAGTAAGAAAAAAAAGGTGCAGTAACATGGAGAGAGAGACGAATTAGCTCGGTTTACTCATGGGGCAAGGGTAGAGAGAACCTTCAAAGACTGGTCTTTTGAAATTTAACTCTCCACAAGTAGTAATACTATATCATAAGTGTTATTACTATCTATTGTACGTTACTACAACTGAATTTTTTACATTTTGGTCCTTTTTGAAAACTTATTTTACAAATAGACCCCTGGGAAAACTTAAACCAAAAATGGTCCTTTTTGGGGCGCCAGAGCGGCTGGCGCCGTACCCCAACATGGCGGCGCCAGCCACACTGGCGCCGAGCCCGTGCCACCGTGGCACTAGGGCTGTCCGGAGGTGCTGACTGGGCAGAACGGGGGCGCCAGCCAAACTGGCGCGGCACCTCATACCACGGCGCCAGCATGGCTGGCGCGCCCCTCCTCTGCGGCCCCCCAACTTTCTCCCCCCCCCAAATTTTTTTTGCCAAGTCTGTTCTGCCTCCGGGCAAAGGCTGGCGCCCAGCCTCAGACCGCGGCGCCAGGGTGGCTGGCGCCGCCCTCCTCCTCGCCCGACACCCTTCTGCCTCCGGGCAAAGGCTGGCGCCCAGCCCCAGACCGCGGCGCCAGGGTGGCTGGCGCCGCCCTCCTCCTCGCCCGACACCCTTCTGCCTCCGGGCCCGGGCTGGCGCCGCCCTCTTGGACTACGGCGCCAGGGTGTCTGGCGCCGCCCTCGTCCCCCACCGAAACCCTTCTGCCTCCGGGCTACGGCTGGCGCCGCCCTCCCCGACCGCGGCGCCAGGATGATTGGCGCCTCTGCCTCCCTGCAAATTGAAGATATATATTGCACAAATGTACCAATTCACAGTTCGCAATTCAAATCACAATTCACAGTATCATACAGACTAAAACAAGTTCCAATTGCACAAATCACAATGCCAAAAGTCCATCACATATTCGACACATCAAACAATGCCAAAAGTCCATCACATATTCGACACATCAAACAATGCCAAAAGTCCATCACATATTCCACACATGAAACAATGTCAAAACTCCATCACATAGTCCTCACATAGTCCATCACATTTTATATCACATAGTGCACCACACATGTCATACTACCAACAAATAGATTAACTTCATACAAATCACTTCTTCCGTTGGCGCCGAATAGCTTGCGAGCCCGGAGTGTACCTACATTTGAAAATCCAGTGTTTAAAACATTTTAAAAACAAAATGAGGGAAATCAAATAACATTTGAGAATGGTAAGCTCATTTTACCTCTTTTTCGCTGCCCGAGTGGATCGCAAGTTGTATTGCGTGGGTTGCGTCCCCTGAGGCGCGTCGGGAAGCTGCGACATGTCTATCTCCTCAGCGTCTGGTGCGACGTAGTCCTCATCCTCCTCGTCGTCGTCGTCATCGTGGTTGCTAGGTGGAGCCGGCGCCTTCCCCTTTCCCCTCCCTTGCGGAATGCGTGACGATGACGAGCCACCAACTTCTTCACGCTCTTCTATCCTGATGGAGTGTCGAGCGGTACTTGGACGCGCGGATTGAGGTAGTGGTGGTGGTAGTCTCCGCGGTTGGTACATGTCGTCCAATCCAACCGACCTGCAACCTAATCTTGCTGCAAGTTTCCGGCACCTTTGACGAACTTTCTGCATTTTAAAAAAAAGAAGTTTGTTAGGCATAACTCAAGTAATGCAAAGTGCTAAATAAATTTTACCTCTAAAACATTGCGGAGTGTGTTCTCTGTGTCCTCACCACCCCTCGGAGCTTGGAGGGCATGCCCCATTTCATTCACACTCCTGAGGAGCTCTCTCGACTGAAAGCGTGAGAATGTATATGTTAGGGTCTAGGGTGTAAATGGAAATAACTTTAACAAATGCAAGAAAACTTACGACTCTGTCTCTAAGTGGGGCGTGCTCCATTTGATATCCAACTCTAGTCCGGACATCATAGGGATTCCGCCCCTCATCGGAATCGCGGTCATCCTCTATGTCGGCTTCCGTCCAAGTAGGGCGGAGGAACAGTCTATATGTCCTATGTAGCCAACGAAGGTACTCTGAGAAAAAATGATTTTGGTGTATATTCTCGATGTACCTGTCGTTCCTTCCGGCTGTCCTCCATTCATCAATGTATCTGTTATGCTCAAGCCCCCAGTCTTTCACTTTCTTTGTTCTCACCCTGTCATACCTAGACAAGTGGAAGGTGATGAAACAAGAGTGAGCATCGACAAAGGTTAAATGGTACAAAATTGAACATTGACAATGAAAGCAAAACAAAGATAAGAAATATTTACTTGTGTAATTCAACTCCAGTTGAGATGTCCTCAACCGGCCAGTCTTGCTTCTTCCCGAATTGTCGCATGACACGGTGCGGAAGGTGGTACTCAACTGCCCAGAAACAAATCAATGGGCACTGGTACATGAAGTAGTCAGAGTCTCGATTGCACATCGAGTTCAGGGTCAGGCTTGAAGCCTCATTTGTGTGGTATGGTAACCACTCAATCTGCAAAAGTTGAAGAGATGTCGTTGGTTAGTATCTCAATTAAAGAAGTAAATGTCTAACTAGAAGTGATATTGGAAGTACTTACATGTTGAGGCTGTAAGCAGTCCATCTCATTGACATAATGCTTGTATGCCACATCCCGGTGAGCATGTGCAGTGGCTGTCCTCTCAAAAAGGTAGGCCACTGTCTTCTCCATGTCTGGCTCATTGTAGGGCCAAGTAGTGGAGCTTTGCCTCCACTTAGGCCTTCCAACCGGTAGTCTTAACCACATCCACAGCTGAATCAATAGCACACAACCACTCATGTTGGACGATGGTGCCTGGCGACAACAGGCCTCACAGAGCTGTCTATATGTCCACGCCAACACTGCTGAGCCCCAACTGAAACGGCCCAGATCACCAAGGTTGGCGACCAAAGGAATCCATATCGCCGAAGCAATGTCACCCCCAGCATCAGGAAATAGAACCCCTCCCAACAAGTGCAAGATGTATGCACGGGCGTAGCACTCAACACGCCATGGCTCAGCGTCGTCGTCAAGCTATGAGAAGTTCTGACTCAGCCAAGACAGGGGTATTCCATTTTGCTTCTTCTTGCCCCCTTGCCCCTGCTCAATGTTCAGTGGAATGCCAAACAGCTGCTCCACTTGTGCACGCCATCCAGGATTCTCTGTCCTGCCCGTCACGGCATGCCCCCGTAATGGGAGGGCCAAGATCATAGCCACATCCTGTAGAGTGATGGTCATCTCACCACTGGGGAGGTGGAAGCTGTGTGTCTCAGGCCTCCATCTGTCCACAAGTGCTGTCAACGCAGGAGCGTTGAACACTGGCATTCCTCTGCTCACGACCAAGGCCACCCCGAGCAACCCGGCCGCCCTTAGGTACGGGATGTACCTATCGTCGAACACTGGGGGGGCATGAGCTCTAACTCGGAGTGGTTGAAGTACCTGCAATAGCAATTGTAAATCAATTAGTTAATATAATGTCAAACACACGCTACCGATACTTGTGTACAAGTGAATTAATGTCGATTCATACCCTCCCCGCCTCGATCGCAGCCCCGCGATGACGGGCCTCGTAGTACGCCTCCAAGGCTGGGTAAGTCGGTGGTTGTCCCTCCTCGGCCATCCTACATGACAAAGTAATAAATTCACCGTTAGTTACCAATATGACATACATTAAAAGAAAATGAATGCGATAATCCAAAATAAATAAATAGACATTACATAGACAAGAATAAAACATGCATTGACTTAAGTAGGAAAACAAAATATTTACCTCCGTAACACTTATATTTTTTTTGGACTTCTTCTTTTTTGGACGCTTAGGACACTTAGGTTTCTTGCGACCCTCCTGGTGACACAACGAGCATCTATTTTGCACCGGCGCACCATCAAGTTGAACACATGAAGGTGGTTTCCTTCCAGAACCACCAAGACCCGAGTCCATTTCGTTCTTAAATCGCTTCGATCTCCTCTTCCCTCTTGTTTTAATCTTCAAATTTGGGTCAGCAACAAATTCTTCACCATCATACGGTGGCCACTGTGTGGGGTCGAGGTATGGAAGGACCAAAGCACCAGAATGCACGCATAAAAATTTTCTTGGTCACTCCATCAACGTTGACAACCCGATCAGGATGAGTATCGATGTGGTAGACCATACTGGGATTTGTCTGCTTAATGGCTTGCAGCAAAGTGGGCAAACGGACGTACGCTTCACCCCATTCACCGTAAATGAGCTTCATAGCCTCCTCTCGTGCCCTCCAAGCCTTGCCATACTTCACCCTATACTGGAAAACCTCAAATATATACAAAGCTAACGCAGAAGCAGAGAGTGTAGGTTGCAGTTTTATGGCATTGCATAACCTATTTGCTATGAACTTAGATGTCAGCTGCCGGTGGCTCCCTGAACCTTCGGCAGTAGCACAACTATGGTCCTTACCAACCCGTGATATCCTCCACGTGCCACTAGACCTCTTAGTTGCATGGACCTTCCATTTGCACCGTGGGTTTTCACATTTAACAGTGTACCTCCTGTTTGCGGCAGAATTGACAACACGGTATGGACGATGGTGCACGATGGCGTACTCCTGAAGCCATAGCTTTAATGCGACCATGGATGGGAACTCCAAACCCTTTCTGAGACCATCCACCTGGAATGGTTCTGGCAACTGATCTAGGTTGATGCCGCCATCTAGTATTGCACCATGGGCATGTGTTAGGTCCCTAAACTCAGGAATGTCCGGCTTCCTCCCAAACACCTTCTCAAACGCACGACATTCCTCTAATGCTAACTTGTCATTGTTAGTTAGTGGAGGGAATGGACGGTCATCATCAGAGTCTTCAGCAAATTCAACATCATATTGCTCAACACTTGCCTCCTCGTCAACCTCCTCTCTATTGACTTCTACTGAGACAGAATCGTGACCACCACTCAATTCGACATAAAAGTAATCATCTAGATTCACATATTGGCTTGCTACTTCCGTCGTGTATTCACGGTTGCCTCCGTACAACGACCAATGCACACTCTCCGACAAATGTTCACTTAGATCAAGCCCCTCTTGTACTAACTCCCTTTTCATCTCCCTCGCTGCATCCACATCATCACTACCGCAATGTCTCTTTGATGGGCCTACCTCCCCTAAATCATTTCCAAGCAAAGGTCTCTTCTTATTTTCTTCCCCCTCCAAGTCTTCTCGTACCAACTCAGTCTTACTTGCACCCCCTCCACGACGAGAAGAATATGTCACAAAATTCTTCTCAATGTAATGATAAGAAGGAGATTTGTTTAGATCCAAATTTTCTACGGTACGTACCAACTTTGATGCAAACACCTCTAGAGATCTAAACTGAGACTCTTTTACCAAATCAAAATAAACTTCCCATTCCAACTGACCTATTACATTTAATATATACTTATGCCCTTGACCAACATCGTATCTCCCATAAAAACAAATCTCCACATTATCCTCGGTCCATCCAAGAACTTCTTTCACTCGTGACCTTAGTTCATCTAGAGTTGGGTGGGTGGGAAATAAAATGGTCTTCAATGACATATCCTCAAACTCAACATGTGCACCAACATAAGGTTCCACCATTCTACCATCGTAGTAAACACGAACAATTCTATCCATCTACACCAAAAAATCAAATGTAAATTTGCAACATAAATTAAATCTTCATTCCTAAACGTAGTCCAAACCGACGTATTATAACCAATGCATAACTTAATTTATCCCAAAGCTACTACTCCAAAAAAAAATATTTAATCTACCGACAACTATCAACAAGTTTACTAGTGCATTACACATCTAAATATTACAAATACTCCGTCATACAACCCAACCTAGTTCTAATTAACTATAATCAATTTCTATAATGCAACTAAAATTTTCTCCCCTTCATATAATTAATGGTTAAAAGTTTAACCTATAGGCTCTAGCATCAAGTCCATCAAATTAAAATTACTTTCATGCCTCAACCATAATTTTTCATCCATCCATCCAACCAAACAATCCAAATATTAACATTACCACATATATGGTTAAAAAAATCATGACACCAATGAGTACATTGCAAACATGTAGCATTACAACAAGTAAATCCTAAGAACAAATGCTAAAAATCACAAATTTGGGCAAAAAAGGGATTCTAGGGTTACCCTTCGATCTACAAATTCAACCAATAAAAACGAAAAAAAAGAGGGGGGAATGGAGGAGTCTACCTTTCTCTTCGATTTCCACAAAAAATTCCGTGAAAAACAAGTTCAAATGGAGTGGATTTGAGGTGGGGAGGTGAGGGGGAGAGAGTGGGGAAGAACTGCTGCTGCTCAGCTCGGGCTGATGCTTGGGCAAAAATGGGAGTGGGGAGAAGAAAGGTGGTGGGGCCCACGGGGTTTAGGGGGGCGGCCCACAGAGAAGGGGCGCGCCAGCCATGCTGGCGCCGTGGTATGAGGGGCGGCGCCAGTGTGGCTGGCGCCCCACTTCTGCCCAGTCAGCTCCTCCACGCCAGCCCTAGGGCCACGGTGGCACAGGCACGGCGCCAGTATGGCTGGCGCTGCCATGTTGGGGTACGGCGCCAGTAACTCTGGCGCCCCAAAAAGGACCATTTTAGGTTTAAGTTTTTCCAGGGGTCTATTTGTAAAATAAGTTTTCAAAAAGGACCAAAATGTAAAAAATTCAGTTACTACAATCCCATCATAACGTTATTATGAAAGTGTGGTAAATATTATAAGTTTTGTAGTAACAAAGCGTCTTACTGCAATTCTTGAATAGTGTTACTGCATAAACTTGTGGTCGCGTGTATCTGCCATGCAGTAACACTTACACTTTTGTGTAGTAACAAAAATATGGTTCGCATGTAGACTTTTAACTCATATATTTTTGTTTTGATTCCTAGTTTACTACAATTTCACCACGATGTTACTATCAAAAGTGCAGTAACATCCTATATGTTTTGCAGTAACGTGACGTGTTACTATACTTATACGATAATGTTACTACTAAAACATAGTAACTTGTTATGAGTTTTGTAATAACATATATATTTCTCTTCTACTTAGCTTCCTACAACTATGGAACTTTGTGTGTCCTGTAAAGTTGTAACAGTTTATGTGTTTTTACAGTAATCGAGTGTGTTACTACCATTTCTTCTCGAAGATTTGTCTTTTGAAATTCATCTCTCCATAAGTAGTAATACTAAATACTTATTGTTACTACTTTTTATTGTGTGTTACTACCATTCCATCATGACGTTATTGTATGTGTGCAGTAACAACTATAATTTTTATAGTAACAGTGCATGTTACTGCAATTTCTTAATAGCGTTACTGCAATAACATGTGGTAACAACTAAATACAGGTACAGAACCTACCACCCACTTTGAACTAGTAAAATGTAAGTGCAAGTGATATCTTTTGAATTCACATCTTTAAACAATAATATCTCTCACACCACATATTATATTTTTGAACCGTTTGCACCGTAATGCTTTAAAAAAAGAGCTCTACAAAACTAGATCCGTCATGACTATATTTTAACTATATTTTATTAGTGTTACTGCAAGTAAGCTACAGCGTTACTGCACGGTGGTCGTCATGTTACTCCACCGTTCGTACGAGACAAGAACAACAAATAGGTGGACGTGGGAGGAAGTTAGCACACGGGTTTGACCGACATGGCAGCGATTTGACCGTCCTTTGACCATGCTTTGACTGGGGGTGGGAGGTGGGTTTTAAGCCCAATAAAAAAAGGGGGAGGTGGGTTAGGCTCTTGAGGGGGAGGAACTATTCTATACCCCGGGTGTAGAATAGTCTTACCCTATATATAGGACGGCTGTTTTGTACTCCCGGGAGTACATACACCCTCCCCTGATAGTGGATCATCCAATAGGATCCAATTTACCGGATTGAACAACAAAATGATTAATAAATAAATGATGTAATTAACAATCGGGGATGCATGCATGCAACTAATAATTTAAAAATTAGTCCGCCTGTTGCATGCAAAGTAGTTATATACGTATTCAGTGCACCTTTTTTTTCTTCATAATATTCGGTATATATGTACCAGAGCCAACGTTGAAAATGCCTTTTTTTTTAAGTATCCGGTATATACTATGTGTTTATGTGTATGATTCAGTATGTACACCGTATTAGATTTTTGGTTGTTGGACTATATGCATTTTTTTAATATCCAGTATGTACATACTTGATTTTTTTTTAGGTATGGCATATACTTTTTTATGTTAGTAACAGCATATACCTTTTTAAATTAGGAGAGCAGTATATACCTTTTTTTAATCCGGTATATACTGGACTAGATCATGTACTGGTTGGTTGTAGATACTACGTACCGCTTTAATTTCTTTGTAGGATTCAGTATATGCTAGACCAAATACTGTTTTTTTAGGTACGATAGCTCCCTTTTTTCAGGGAGAGTAGTAGTCTTTAAATAGCAGTGCATACTATTTTATTTTAGTACATATTGTTTTTAAACTTAGTAGAAGTATATACTTGTTTTAACTTAGTATCAAGTATATAACTTCTTTTAATTAGCTAGTACCAGTATATGCTACATACTTGTCAATTACTAGTATATACTTTTTATGAGTATATAATGTTCTTAAACTTAGTAGCCGTATATATTTTTTTATAGTAAGTTAGTAGGAGTGCATACTGTTTTTAAACTTAGTAGCAGTATATACCTTTTTTAACTTAGTAACAGTACATACCTTTTTTTTAAGTTAGTACCAGTATATAGTTTCTCATACTAGTATATACTTTTTGATGAGTATATTTTTTGAACAAACATAAAGATGTTTGATAGGAAAAATAAGTCAAAACGACTTGTAATATAAAACGAAAGGAGTAGTATAGGTATTTTTTTCCACGTAATAGTACGTACCATTTTTGTATTATAGAATAGAACAATACGTAAATTTGGTATGTGTAGGGTTGCTAATTATGAATATATTGTATTAGTCAATGATTGATAAAGAAGCGTCATCAATCACTAGCAAAGTATCGGGTTGCTGCATTCTGAATAAAGCTAAATGAATGAAATACGCTAGAAGTGCACTGAATTCTGAATGACATTCTACATGCAGGCTAACAAATCGGTTAGCATCGACGGGATCACGCCAAACACGCGCCCGAGAGGGAAACGAGTATTCATGTGTCAGCTTGCTGGATCAACGGAATCACGGACTCAGCACCGTCGCCAGACGACCGTACATGCTGGAGTGTCCTGTTGTCAGCACCATCTATGCCCACGATAGATGTGTCTCGCATCTGCATGCACCAAACAAATGCATTCATCAGAGGCTTAATCATTCTATCAACGTCATACTTCATGTTTGCATCCTCGTCTGCAAACAATAACAGAGATATACCCAATAGAAAAAGGAAAAGGAAGAGTATGTATTATCGTTCTACAGGAAAAAATTAATCAAACAAAACTGGAAGAAGGAAGAAAGGGCTTGCCTTGATCGTTGCACGGGCTTGATCGATGCCAGCCGCATGACCACAGTGGCTTGCCGAAATATTGATGGCGTCCTTGTTAAGGTCACCGGCGCTAGCTTCGATCGGTTAGCCAAGGTGAAGCCACCGCCGCCTCCGCGTAGATAGGAAGAGCCGATGGATCGATGCCGTGATACCGTCGCCACAAGGGCCGGCACCGCCTGGGAACGCCGTGTTGCTGCAGAACCGCATCCCAGCAAATCACCGATGGATGTTGCCGCCAGCGTGGTTGCTCGATCCCCAATGGATCGTGCCGTACCTCCGCTTCGAATCGCCAGTAGCTAGCGCTCGATCCGAATACAACGGAGAGATTGCCGTCGCGGATGGGATGGGAACCAAGGGATTTATACGATCTATTCAGAACCGACCGATTAGTGCGGGATAATTAAACATTATAGGAGAATATTCTTTAAAAAAATGGAAACGGGTCCGGTGAGTGCATCCGGTAAAAGGGTTGATCGTGGGTGGCTACTGATCAACGGTGGATAGGAGCAGGTGTGTCTATATATATATATATATATATATATATATATATATATATATATATATATATATATATATATATATATATATATATATATATATATATATATAATTTGTTTGGCGTGACACGACAACACGCAGTGGGCGTGCCATTGTTGTCTTGCCACACCAAATCTATCTAGTTGGTATGTCAAAGGTTCAGATTTAGAAAAATGTTCTAGGGGGAATTTATTTAAAAATTAAAAAGGTTAAAAAAATACCATTCTAGCTAGCGTGGCAAAACCCTTACTACACCAGTCTAGCATTGTTCTACCACATCAGCTAGAATAGCATGACCAAAAGGTTTAAATTTGAAAACAAGTTTTCATAGTCTTTAAAAATAAGATTTAAAAGGTTCAATAAAGGAAAAAAATAAATCTAAACAGAGATAGATGCTTTGCCTCTGCAAACGCCTAAATTATGACCTCTTCTTTAATTTTCGCCAACAAAGCTATTGTAAAAAAATCTTATGATAGAACGCTTTCTGATTTCTCTCCCTCCGTATCTCCTAGACCTAGGATGTCAGCAGGATGAGAGAGCTCAACCCCTGTGTAGGTCCTTGCAGGTGAGGAGTGTTTCCTACCAATCATGGACCATCGTGCTGGTCTTCTAGATTGTACTACTAAGGCTGTGTTTAGTTCCTTCCAAAATTAGAAGTCTGGGTTGAAATTAATACGATGTGACTGAAAAGTTGTGTGTGTATGACATGTTGTTGTGATGGAAAAAGTTAAAAGTTTGGATCTAAACACAGTCTAAGTTTGAGTTGTTAGCATGAGATCCAGGTAACAGGCATGTCCCAGATTTTTCTCGTGTACTTGAACTCAACAAGAAGGTGGAAGAACGTTTAAGTGTGTGGCTGTACAGTGGGTAACAAGTGTTGTTTGGCCATCCACAAATTGCTATCATGTCTGACGTTTACACTCCGTTTTGCACGATTAATTAGGCCAAAAAAAAATGTATTTCTTTGGTGCCCAGGACTTCCAGATGATCATATCATAGTTATCGTTGATACACAATGGTAATTCTGACCAACTTTATGTCTTGGCACGGGTCCTACGAGTGCACCAGAAAAGGTTACCAACACTGCACAATTGCGAGACATAGCCGCATGCCACGAAATCCTGTCACTCGGCCAGAGTAATCGTGGTAAATTGTGAGTGAGAGCCTCCATGCTGAGTGTCCGACACTGGAACTCTTCTTTGAGAAAGGAAAAAAAAAAGGCGAATAATGCATGATGCCGATGGAATAATACAGACGTTTTCTCTGACCTGAGTGTGGATGATACGCTTCAAATCTGGAGGATAAAGGGGGAAGTTTCACCGACAAAGACAAAAGGATTCCCATGGCCCAATGGCCGACTGGAAGGAAGGGTGAAGACATAATACAGTATCACAATTACACATTTTTTTTGACGCAAAACAATTACAGAATTACATGAACGATATGTGCTAATCACAATTACATCTTTTTCTTGTCTTCTTCCTTTTGCAGTATGCGGCAGAGCTGTGCAATTAGCCTCCGCGAGAATTCAGAGATAAAGTTCTGTTTATGATAGAGACGTGAAGTATTTGAGATCCACTGCCTTTTGCAAGAATTCAGAGATACCCCTATACGGTAGTACTATTGCTCGTACTGTATAGAAATTGACGATCAAGTCGACATCATTTGCGAGAACCAGGAGAAAAAAAAAAGAATTGGGATCCCAAAAATATTTGTATGCGTATCGATCGAAATTTAGTGGCCAAATCTTGGATCTGACAAAGGACATGACGCACATTATCTTCCATGCTTATTGTGGATCACTATCTCTGGCATGCTGTCTGCTGCCCCCTTGCAAATAGAAGTGAGCAGCAGCCACAAAAGCCGAAGATTTTTCTTCGGGAGCATGAAGAGCCTTGGCCCTTGGTGAGCTGAAACTGAATTTGGGCCAATCGTGAAAACTGACAATAATCAACTTGGATCCCACTTCGAACCACCACCATTCGATGTCCACGAGCATAACGAAATGTTCATTGACAGAGACGGAGCATTTTCAATTCGTCGAAAACGATCTCTCACACGCGGGCCATTAGAAAACAAAGCATTTATACATGAGTGTTTTAAATATTGATTCATTTTCTGTGGCAATTAGCACCTCCTGCGTGCCAACTGCCACTGCCAAAGAAGGGCATCTCCATTTTTGTACTATCAGGATCATGTCACGGTCATGACAGCTGAGACGTCAGCGGCACACTGGCCTGTGCAGTGTACATACTCCGGGAGAATGGCATCAGTAAGCAATTTTTCTCGCTCTTTACTGTATTATATATCTTGTCGAAAGAATCACATGTTTGTTACATCAGAGGTGATCTCCGTCTTCAATCATTCGAAAGAATTACACATGTATGATCCTTTACAATGATAATGCTTTGAAATTCTAGGCTCAACGCCCAGGAGGCTGGTCAGATGTTAAGCCCAGGCTCCTGAGAAATCGAAAAATAAGCTAGAGACTAATGTTCTGTCAATCCGAGCTTTGTGCAGAAGAACTAGTTTTCAAGTCAGTTTGGTAGTACACTACGTCTCCGGTGTCACTAACATAGTGGTCGCTGTTTAAGCTCTTTGCTAGCACACCAAGTAAGTGGAATGGGAGGGGAGCTGATTTCTCTGGCTCTTTGTAGTATTTTCCCAGCACTGGTTTTGCTGCCTCAGTCTGCAAGTTAGGTCCAAACCAACATAACTTAGTAGGCGATTCTTGCAAAATAATTCATTAAAACAGCAAGAGTGGCGGATGGCTTCTTACCGCCTCAACAAGATGGTAATGTGGGATTTGTGGGAAAAGATGATGAATGACATGGGTTCCAATGTCATGGTGTACGTTGTTGATCCACCCATAGTCCCGATCAAGTGTTGTCAATCCTCCGCGCAGATAGCTCCACTCCTAATAGAGCAAAAGAAAATGTGAGCTCATTAAAAATATATAAACTCCAAAATAGTGAAAAGTATTTGATAATCTGCACTTCATTCTACGTAGGAAAATGGTAAAAAAAAAAGGAACTACTGTTTTGATATGTCCATTAGCATTTCACTCTGGAAGGAGACAAAAGGGGCTCTTTCAAGTACTTGACCACAAGGAATCTGAGGTTTGTAGCGTTCGCTCCTTGCTTATGGTTGGAAGTAAAGGATACATTTGGCATTTAGACATAAAGCGATACATAACTACCAAGCATGTAGACAACAGCAGTACCATATTGGCTACAAACGCTGCATGATGCACTACCACTATTTTTTTGAAATTTTTTTCAAGGTAAGTCAAAAATATAATAATTGCATGCTTTATATCAGACAGGATACGCCCACGCATATACTCCATTTTATAGGATACCATTAAGCTATGCGTATGGACCTTTTGGTTTATATAATAATCATCACTTTGCCGACCTAATATACAATGGAGAGAGGGCTAAAAGGAGAGACCACAATTCCTCTAAAAGCCTAGAAACTACCGCATTAACCGGAGAAAGAGAGAGAGATATACAACTTTGAATCTAAGATAATAGTGGGAACATATTATAATGGTGTAGACCAAATCATTTAGTTGTATTTCCAGAACTAGATGGAAGAGTGGTATATCAATTCGGCTTGTTACCTTTAAAGTCTTAGCTTAGTTTCTACATGCAGTACCAATGTCGAATAATGAAACTTTCCATCATTTAACAAACAAAAATGGACTATCTCCTAGTTTTTCAACATTAAGTGGCCATCCTTGAATCATTTACAAATAGCAAACCCATACAATTAATAATATTATTTACCTTTCCACGGTACCAAGGAAGCTTGTCCTCATGGCCATGATGGTGCAAGTATGTGACAAAATCAAGCCACATAACAAATATCTGCATAAGGGTTTACAAAATGTGAACACATACATCACCAGACACTCCCATCAATCCAAATTATCATTTTGCAGAAACTAATAAAAATATCATGCTCTTACCACGTATGGAACAACATAGAGCTTTAACATTTTGAGGGGCCCCATCACAAAGGTCAGACCAGCAAGAATCCCAACCATTGCCAGCCAGGATGCAGTTGATGTTATTACATCCTTCTTCTCATTTGGTTGGAACAGATCACTGCTTGGGTTGAAGTGTGAACCTTTTTTCCCTGGACTCCTTGCAAACTGCATAGACATGAACCCCAAACCAGGAATTTAGTATGATATTACAAAATAAGAACCTCCAATACAGTTGATAATGAATGTCAAGAAGCTCTTGGCCTAACCAAGTATAATGGGAATGCCAGCATGGGAAACGGCATGGTGAACCTCAATTTCTTCGTCATATAGTCCAGGCTATTGTACAGCCTCTCAGACAGCTGCAGGTTGTCACGATTAGAGAACCATCGAGCAAAATTGCAGAATTCCTCATGAACCAACCAAAAACAAAGACCTACCGGTTGCCAGGACTCGTCTTTCTCGACATGACCGTGGTTCTGGTGGTGCGTCCTGTGGCTAATCCTCCTGAAATTGGATCGAAATAATGTGAGATGCTGCCTTCCTTAGCTTCAACAACAATTCCTGTCCAAAACGAAAGAACCAGGAATACATGAAGCGCGCTCATCTTACCAGCCGTGGTATGGGACAAGGATGGAGGAGTGGAGTATGTGTCCAACCACGCTGTTCAACTTGGCGTTGCTTGAGAAGCTCCCATGGCCACTGCAAAGACACCGAGTAGGGAAGGAAGGGTCAACGATCCGGGCTGCAAAAGCTAAAACCCACAGAAAAGAAAAAAAAATCCAATCTCTAGGATGGAGGCAGGGGCGTACCAGTCGTGACCCAGCACGAAGAGCGCCCAGAACATGGTGCCCTGCGCGGCCCAGTAGAGCGGCCAGACGAGCCAGCTGTCGACGCGCGCGGCGGCGGCGGCGAGGCCGAGCACCACGACGACGTCGCGCAGCACGTAGCTCATGGACCTCCAGGGGTCCTTCACCCAGCAGTGCTTGGGGATGGCCGCGCGGATCTCCGCGAGCCCGAACGGCGGCGGCGCCCCGGGGTCGAACCCGTCTCCGTCCCCTCCCACCTCCCCCGCCGCCGCCTCGGCCGCCGCCAACGAACCCCTGGCCTCCTCCTCCACCACCTCCTCCCCTCTATTATCCTCCTCGACGACGGAGGTGAGGCGGGTGGGGGCGGAGACGCGGAGCGCCCACTCGCGGTGGATGGCTCCCCCCGCGGCGGCGGCGGACACGGGGCGGCGCGGCCCCGCGGCGAGGCTGGGAGGCGCCGGCAGCGTAATGGCGCCGCGCCCGCGCAGGCGGAGCGGCGTGAGGCCGCAGCACTCGGAGAGGACGAGCCGTGCCATCGCCTCCGCCGCCACCGACGGTAGCAGCCGCTGCCCCTGACGGCTTACACGGATTTCCTTTCTGATTTTTCTGCTCTGCGTTCGCGGATGGGCCTTGCTGTGCGGGTAGTGGTGGTGATGGGATTAAGCGAAGTCCACGATTTTTTATACTGCCATTGCCAGCCACGGACCGGACCGGGCCGCCGTGAAGCGCGTGGTGGGGTTCGCGCGCCGGTGAACCGAAGGGGACGACGCGGTGCGGTCGACTCGGACTCGGGTCAGACGAGAAGACGGTAGCTGTCACGTGTGAATTTGGCGTGCGACGCCGCCCCGCTTTTAACTCGTGGGTTGACTGACTGGTTTAATTAATTTAGCGCTGTGGCGATTATATTCCAGGAATTAGCGGTTCGATCGATCTAATGCATGTGTGTGAAAGCCGTAGGTTTGGTGTGGATTTGTGGAATTATCGGATGTTGCACGATGCGTCTTTCTCACTGCTAATTAAGATAGTTTAGTTTAGCACGTACGTACGGTATTGTATACGTGGCAATACAGTAGTACGTTTGGTATGCATGGGTGGTCAAAGGTGGATTGCAGCAGTGAGTCAACCAAGTCTATGGTATGTGGTGTCAACTTTGGCACAAAACTTTTTCAAGAAAAGGAAAAACAAACGCTCTCTCGCTCATGTATGCAGCATAAGTTCAGTGCTTGGACGGGTTAGACTAATGGAACACATTCCACGTTTCGTTTCAATCAAAAAGGAGTCAGCGTACATATATAATTAATGTCTGTGTCATGATCATTGAGATTGTAATAGGAACGCTTATGCATTTTTGCGTGTTGGTGTAGAATGTATGTACTAGATCATTATCCTAAGTGCACTAAAAAATTGATTGTTGCATATGTATACCGTGATAGACAACGCAATAAACCTGTCTGCTGCAACTAATTCATCCAAACCTTCTCTTGCACATGTGGATTAGTTACATCACAGTTCAGATTATAAATTGCGGCATAATTAGAAATTCTCTGGTCCCGAAATATAAACATGCCCAAAATATGAACATTCTTATAAAATGGCCTAAGAATGTTCAATTAAATGCCACCTGAGTAATGTCACATTAGAATGTTACATCACTGTTTCCAAGGATGCCACATGAGTAACAAGGCATTTAGTTGATGATTAAAATAGCTTATCATGTTGGCTTTGACCCAATAGCAATATAGATTGTGCTACAAATTTTGTATTTTTGTGGTCATAAATTATGAGAATCTATATAAGAGCTTCCACCGCCATCAAAGCCCTTACTATCAAAATACCAAAATATAAAAATATTCTATTTTTTATGCAAGCTTTTGGAAAAAAAATACAAAGCAAGAATAAATCGTTGCTTGATCTTTTATCTCGCACATAATGCAACACCCAATTGTCATCATACCGATCGATCTTTTATCTCGCACTATGATTCATGGATTGGGATGAACTTTGAAGTAAGCATGAAGTCTAAACATTTTTAATTATACGTAGTGTTACGTTGAAAGTTAGTCTTACGTTTAGTTTACTGTTAAACTTTTGTTAATAAAGATGGTTCAAAGTATATCTCATTCTATAAACTATCATTGTTATTTTCCATTTAAAAAATAGATTAGCTACCCTCTCCATTTCAAAATATAGTAAATCTAAGACTAAGATGGACAAATCATAATGATATGAATCTAAACAAGCCCTATATTCAAATTTATATTATTATAACGTGTCTAGTTTTCTAAATTACTATATTTTAGGATAGGAAGAGTAGGAGGTAAGTAAATGTATTTTTTGGAGTGGGGGAAGAAATGCGTTCACACGGTAAAACTTCTTTATGCTGATGGTTAATTAAATGTTTTAGGTGTCATCTGTCTACGTCAATAAGATCTTTGATGACACACATTAGTACAGTGTGGTACAACTGTATATACATCCTTCGTCCAAAAAAGAGTATGAAAGCAATTAAACAGTCCTTGATCTGATCTCTACACCATCGACCCAAGAGAAAATTTGATTTATATACTATCATGGGAAGGGAGCTTGTACCACGAAATAGAACATTTCAAAATGTTATGCCTCCCTTTAACCTGATGCATTCATACTTGGAGAAGAAACCACGTAATCCCTTTTTGGTATCCTTTCCTCGAGACTCTTTCGTCGTATCATCGGAAAAAAGAAGGGAGAGATTTGCCTTGAAAAGGAATGAACAAGTCAGAGAACTCAAATGGCATACGACGACGATGTGAAGATAGTACACTAATCAAATGCGATCCAGTCCATGCTAGTACTTTATCTGTCTCCTATTAAATTTATTTTTGGGTCCTTACATTTATTTCAAAATAAATTCATTTTTACTATAATTATTACATCGAAGTTGGTAAAAGTAAAAAAACATTTGTGTTTAAAGCAGATAAAATAAGAGATAGTTATATTATTGTTTGATAAAATAGTAATATTCTAATTTCTTTTATGTGTGTGGAATTGATAAAAATAAATTTATTTGGACTTGCTACTACTCCACTTCAAGGCTCGCTTTTATACTGGTCGATTGCGCCACGCTTAGAAGCACACTAGGGGTTGTTTTGGTTTGAAGTCCTACCAAAATTTTGGTAATGCCAAATCTTGGACAAGTTTTGGCACTACCAAAATTTTGGTAGGATTATGTTGTTTCTAACTCTATTGAATTGGTAAGATTTGGCCTCAATCCAAATAGCTAACGAGTACCGTTCAAAACTACCAAATAATTGGTAGGGCAAGAATTGGCTTCAATCCAAACATACCCTAGTACTCCCTCCGTTTTTTAATAGATGACGCCGTTGACTTTTTCTCACACGTTTGATCATTCGTCTTATTCAAAAAATTTTATGCAAATGTATAAGATATAAATCACACTTAAAGTACTATGAGTGATAAAACAACTCATAACAAAATAAATTATAATTACGTAAATTTTTTAAATAAGACGAATGGTCAAACATGTAAGAAAAAGTCAACGGTGTCATCTATTTAAAAAGGTATGTAGTATTACTACTGCTCATTTCGCTTTCGAAAAAGGAAAAGGCAGGGCCGCACCGGGAGGGGTGGGCCCGGTGCTCCAGGCGGTGGCCGCGTACGTGGAGCAGGAGGCGTCCACGTCGACGAGAGCTGCGCGCGCATATGTGTGGCTTCTGCCATGCGGATGGCGTGGCATCTTCTACCTCCGTTGATCTTCTAACCGACGGAGATGCGGCGATCTGGATTCTGGACCACGGGGGGGGGCTTGGCCGACCGAGTGGCCGCGGGGAAAAAGCGGTGAGCGCATGTGTGATGCTTTTTTTTCCTTTCGATTTCGACGTGGACGTGAACCGGATCGGATCGTGGAAAATCCATTTGCTAGTCACCCAATCACACCCGTCGTCATTAGGACCTGATTAAGACCTCGATTAGATTAATTAACCCATGTGGCAAACTGGCAAAATTGATAGTGCAGGTCGTAACATGTCCTCTCAAGCGGCCGGTCGCCTCGCCTGGCTATGTTGCCATTTGTGCGCCAAGCCATTGCGAACCTCACTTGCGTTGTCGCGCGGTTGGACGCTTTGTGGTCGGCAGCAACGGAGAGCGCGGGGGCGATATCCGCTGTTATGACGGCCCGGTCCTACCATGCATCACTAGAGGGGCCACAAGATAATCCGGCAGCGGACTCCGGCCAAGAGTTTAAGAACCCATTTAGATTGATGTCATTTTAAATTATATCTTTTTAAAGAAACTGATAAAGACGTGAGTGTATTTAGTTTGTTACTAAACTTTTAAGTAATATTTGGCAATAACACATTTAATCTATTCTAATAAAATTTAGCAATATTGTTAAAATTTTAGTATTATCAAATTTTGAAAAAGTTTATTTGGAAGTACTCTGAACAGCTCCTAATATAGAACTCATGTAATAACCAGCCCAAACTAATTAGAAAGGCTGGACCGCAGGGTAGAGGACTAAACGAGGACCAAAGACCTCAGCTCCGTCCAAGCCAACAACGTGCATCACGTAAAACTATCTGTTTTTTTAGTGGACGGAGAAGGGGTTGTTGCTTGTTGGTCCGTGGTCCATGGCCGGTGCGGTGCGGTGCGCCTTGCCTTGGCGTCGTCGTTGGTTAATCACGCTTATGTCCTCCTGCCCGCGTGGATGGGGACCTTCATCCACGAAGGCCCTTTCGGATTTTAGCAAGAAATCGCTCCGAATCGCGGCAGGATCGCATCTGTGGCCGGCAGGAGGACACGAGGTCCTCGTGCTCCTGCGGCCACCATTCATCCAATCCCGATAATGAAATCCCTCCTCATTGGTCAAATCCATGGTTTCATGCGTGCCCCCCCCCCCCCCCCCCCTCAGCTACTAGTACAGTTTATTTATACATTGTCTACCAAATCCACATGACATTCCTACAAAGTTAAAAAATATACAGTAGCATTTCTTTCTGCATGACAATTTAACAGGAAGATATGACCTTTCTGTCTAACAACAGCAATGGTATGGTATTACTGTACCCGACAACGAACCGTTCATAGGCCCCGTCCCGTCCTGATTCTGTTGTCCATTCCGCATGCCATTCTTCAGATCTCGCCTCGAATAAAATCAGGACTTCAGGAGCATCTTACGCAACGCCAACGCCAACGCCAACGCAGACCATAACATACGTACACCTTTCATGCCCCTATCACTCTATCAGGACCCTGTGCAGGTAGTGTGACCGGGCCGGATATAAGTGAACACGGAGAGACTAGAGAGAGCTGCGAGTAAACGGGGGCGCCTTACCCACACTTATCAATGGGCGTCCAATCAGAGGGCGCGAGCAGCAACCGGTAGCTGCTGCGATATCGTGTCCTCTCCCGGCGCCTCTCATCACGCCGTCTCCTCGTACATCCTGCTGATTCCGACAAGCGAGAGAGGGGGAGAGGCTGGATGGTCAGTTGGTCACCAGCCATCCAAATCGTCCATAAACAATACTATGTGCTATCTCTCAGTACTCTTGATGGAGATTGGAGGCAGATAACATCGCTGCACAAGTGAAAGCACGTTGCTCTGCTTTGCTTTCATTAACTATGCGTTAGCTGGTAGTACAAAGTAGTTCAAAGGAAATGATAAGCTCAAAGGTGGTACTACACATTACTGTCATCGGTTGGTTGGTAATCAAGGTGGTTTAGGCCATCAAGGTCTCAACGTAATACAAGTTATGGCCACAGAAACCATGTAGGCCAAAATGGTAAGGAGCATAGTGAAGGCGATCGTATGAAAAGATGGCAGAAAGCCCAACCAGGGATCATGGCTTCCACCATTTCTTGTTCTCCATGGATTTTGCGATCTGATGAGCAAGGGAGGCAAAATTCTCTGACTCGTTCTGAAGTTCGGCGGATTCTTGGCTTATTCTCTGCCAGTAAAGAACCAGAATCAGTTCTTCGTGTTCAACTGTTCATAGACGAAAGGAGAAAACAACTTGATGCAAAAAAAAAAAGGATGGGGAAGTCGTTTACAGCAAGTTTCTCGCCCCGTTCCTTGAGCTTATCTTTTGCATGAGCTGCAGCTGCAGCAGCATCCTGAAATGAGCATTCAGGGTTAGTCAGGTTAACAAATCAGAGGTGATCAAGTCGCTATTTCGCTGCATTGGTGAAACTAGAAAAGGAAAAGTACACCGCCAAATTTGTATTTGGTGAGGATCTCTTGGGTGCTTTTCATTCTTGGTTTCTCAACATCGCTTGATCCGTCAAATAGTTTCTCCCTTTCCGTCTCTAGCAAACAGTTAACATTGCAATCAGAAGAAGAGTACCTTTTTTTAAGAAAATTTGAGAAGAAGAGTACATTTATATATTTCGAATTGCCAGAAATCGCAGCGCTACCTGTTTTGGTTTTCTTACTAAACAAAGACCTTGGGGTTGATGCTGGTGCTGGTCTTGCTTCATCGTCAATCTTTATGTCGTCTGCAATGTACTCTTAGTTACATTTCTTGTTAAATATGAACGAGATAGAGAGATAGAGAGGGCGCGCACCAATTGCCAATTCTCCTGTTGGATTATGGGTGTTACCCATTGACAATTCCACAAAATGGATTTTGAAGAAAAACACCTAGAACTGTTCACCTTAGGTTTATCCAGCGCAACTTCCTTTCAGCTTCTTGATTTCTCTTATGATGCCACAAGAGTCTAAGAGAGCCAGCTGCTGTATCATGCATTAGAAAATTCAAGTCAAGGCAACATACAGAATATTTCAACAGATGCTGCATGAACATAATAATGTCAAGCATGGAAATGATTGTGGAATCCTGAGATATAGACCGTGCAATAGAAACGCAGCAAGTACCTGAAGCCATTCTCAGAAAAAAAAAATGCAAATTAAGACCCAGAGCAACGTGAGAATAAACACAGGAATTTCACATCAACCAGAGAGATGAAAGGAATTAGGAAGAGTCTTGCAGATTACGACCACATTTGGTCACCTTGAATTGTGTGTTGCCACGGAAAGCTTGGTGTTTATTTTTGGACACCACACTTCAGGGTTCTCCGTTATTTTTCCATTTTTAACAACCGAACAAGGCTGGAAAACCTGCTGTATAGAGCTGTAGCCCATTTCTGTTGCAGAAAGGTACCGAGAACAGCCAAAAATGGCTATTGGGCAACGGCATAAACATTAAAAACGACGAAGAAAGCTTCCTTCAAGTTTATCACAAGCTATGAAAATACATGAACCTGGACTAGTCGAAGGTGGCAAACTGATACTCGTGCGATGGCACTGCGAGAGATCGGATGGATGGTAACAAAAACAAAAGACAGACGACCTTCGACTAGTCCAGGTTCGCACCATGAAAAAGCCAAAATATTCACCAGTCTGAACTCTGGGTCGTGTAAGCTACTCATTTAGAACATACATTTGCAGTTTTGCATACTATCATCCAAGCAGTCAATTACTAATAGGAAGAAATCTGGCGTTACAGATTAACTTCAGTTTACAGGATCAGAAGGCCAACTGCCGTTCATTACCTATTGAGAATGACTGAATTTTTTACATTTTGGTCCTTTTTGAAAACTTATTTTACAAATAGACCCCTGGAAAAACTTAAACCTAAAATGGTCCTTTTTGGGGCGCCAGAGTTACTGGCGCCGTACCCCAACATGGCAGCGCCAGCCATACTGGCGCCGTGCCCGTGCCACCGTGGCCCTAGGGCTGGCGTGGAGGAGCTGACTGGGCAGAAGTGGGGCGCCAGCCACACTGGCGCCGCCCCTCATACCACGGCGCCAGCATGGCTGGCGCGCCCCTTCTCTGAGGGCCGCCCCCCTAAACCCCGTGGGCCCCACCACCTTTCTTCTCCCCACTCCCATTTTCGCCCAAGCATCAGCCCGAGCTGAGCAGCAGCAGTTCTTCCCCACTCTCTCCCCCTCACCTCCCCACCTCAAATCCACTCCATTTGAACTTGTTTTTCGCGGGATTTTTTGTGGAAATCGAAGAGAAAGGTAGACTCCTCCATTCCCCCCTCTTTTTTTTCGTTTTTATTGGTTGAATTTGTAGATCGAAGGGTAACCCTAGAATCCCTTTTTTGCCCAAATTTGTGATTTTTAGCATTTGTTCTTAGGATTTACTTGTTGTAATGCTACATGTTTGCAATGTACTCATTGGTGTCATGATTTTTTTAACCATATATGTGGTAATGTTAATATTTGGATTGTTTGGTTGGATGGATGGATGAAAAATTATGGTTGAGGCATGAAAGTAATTTTAATTTGATGGACTTGATGCTAGAGCCTATAGGTTAAACTTTTAACCATTAATTATATGAAGGGGAGAAAATTTTAGTTGCATTATAGAAATTGATTATAGTTAATTAGAACTAGGTTGGGTTGTATGACGGAGTATTTGTAATATTTAGATGTGTAATGCACTAGTAAACTTGTTGATAGTTGTCGGTAGATTAAATATTTTTTTTTGGAGTAGTAGCTTTGGGATAAATTAAGTTATGCATTGGTTATAATACGTCGGTTTGGACTACGTTTAGGAATGAAGATTTAATTTATGTTGCAAATTTACATTTGATTTTTTGGTGTAGATGGATAGAATTGTTCGTGTTTACTACGGTGGTAGAATGGTGGAACCTTATGTTGGTGCACATGTTGAGTTTGAGGATATGTCATTGAAGACCATTTTATTTCCCACCCACCCAACTCTAGATGAACTAAGGTCACGAGTGAAAGAAGTTCTTGGATGGACCGAGGATAATGTGGAGATTTGTTTTTATGGGAGATACGATGTTGGTCAAGGGCATAAGTATATATTAAATGTAATAGGTCAGTTGGAATGGGAAGTTTATTTTGATTTGGTAAAAGAGTCTCAGTTTAGATCTCTAGAGGTGTTTGCATCAAAGTTGGTACGTACCGTAGAAAATTTGGATCTAAACAAATCTCCTTCTTATCATTACATTGAGAAGAATTTTGTGACATATTCTTCTCGTCGTGGAGGGGGTGCAAGTAAGACTGAGTTGGTACGAGAAGACTTGGAGGGGGAAGAAAATAAGAAGAGACCTTTGCTTGGAAATGATTTAGGGGAGGTAGGCCCATCAAAGAGACATTGCGGTAGTGATGATGTGGATGCAGCGAGGGAGATGAAAAGGGAGTTAGTACAAGAGGGGCTTGATCTAAGTGAACATTTGTCGGAGAGTGTGCATTGGTCGTTGTACGGAGGCAACCGTGAATACACGACGGAAGTAGCAAGCCAATATGTGAATCCAGATGATTACTTTTATGTCGAATTGAGTGGTGGTCACGATTCTGTCTCAGTAGAAGTCAATAGAGAGGAGGTTGACGAGGAGGCAAGTGTTGAGCAATATGATGTTGAATTTGCTGAAGACTCTGATGATGACCGTCCATTCCCTCCACTAACTAACAATGACAAGTTAGCATTAGAGGAATGTCGTGCGTTTGAGAAGGTGTTTGGGAGGAAGCCGGACATTCCTGAGTTTAGGGACCTAACACATGCCCATGGTGCAATACTAGATGGCGGCATCAACCTAGATCAGTTGCCAGAACCATTCCAGGTGGATGGTCTCAGAAAGGGTTTGGAGTTCCCATCCATGGTCGCATTGAAGCTATGGCTTCAGGAGTACGCCATCGTGCACCATCGTCCATACCGTGTTGTCAATTCTGCCGCAAACAGGAGGTACACTGTTAAATGTGAAAACCCACGGTGCAAATGGAAGGTCCATGCAACTAAGAGGTCTAGTGGCACGTGGAGGATATCACGGGTTGGTAAGGACCATAGTTGTGCTACTGCCGAAGGTTCAGGGAGCCACCGGCAGCTGACATCTAAGTTCATAGCAAATAGGTTATGCAATGCCATAAAACTGCAACCTACACTCTCTGCTTCTGCGTTAGCTTTGTATATATTTGAGGTTTTCCAGTATAGGGTGAAGTATGGCAAGGCTTGGAGGGCACGAGAGGAGGCTATGAAGCTCATTTACGGTGAATGGGGTGAAGCGTACGTCCGTTTGCCCACTTTGCTGCAAGCCATTAAGCAGACAAATCCCAGTATGGTCTACCACATCGATACTCATCCTGATCGGGTTGTCAACGTTGATGGAGTGACCAAGAAAATTTTTATGCGTGCATTCTGGTGCTTTGGTCCTTCCATAGAGGCTTTTAAGCATTGCAGGCCAGTACTAGCTATAGATGCAACCTTCCTAACTGGGAAATACGGTGGTGCCTTGATGACTGCATTATCAGCTGATGCGGAGGACCAACTTGTACCTTTAACTTTTGCCTTGGTGGAGAAAGAGAATTCACGAGACTGGTGCTGGTTTATCGATCTTGTCCGACGGGTTGTGGTTGGGCCGCATAGGGAGGTTTGTATTATCTCAGATCGACATGCTGGTATAATGAATGCCATGAGGACTCCTGTTCCAGGATTGCCACCGGTTCACCATCGATGGTGCATGAGGCACATCAGTGCTAATTTCCACAAGGCCGGTGCGGACAAGCATCAAACAAAAGAGCTCCTAAGGATATGTCAGATTGACGAGAAGTGGATATTTGAGAGGGATGTTGAGGCACTAAGGCAGCGTATTCCCGAAGGTCCTCGTAAATGGCTTGAAGATGAGTTGTTGGATAAAGATAAGTGGTCTCGTGCATACGATAGAAATGGCCGCCGGTGGGGTTACATGACAACCAACATGGCCGAACAGTTCAATAGCGTGCTAGTTGGTGTTCGTAAGCTTCCAGTGACGGCCATAGTATCATTTACGTTTATGAAGTGCAATGATTACTTTGTGAACAGACATGATGAAGCAGTGAAGCGAGTCCAGTTAGGGGAGCGTTGGTCCACCAAGGTTGATAGTAAGATGAAGGTGCAAAAAAGTAAGGCGAACAAACACACTTCAAGGTGTTTCGATAAGCAGAAAAAGACATACGAGGTCACAGAGAGGGGTGGTATAACGCGAGGCGGTGTTAGATTCGGCGCAAGAGCCTTCAAAGTTGAAGGTGAGGGGAACTCATGTTCTTGCCAAAGGCCATTGCTGTACCATATGCCTTGCTCACATCTTATCCACGTTTATCTGATTCATGCAATTGATGAGGAATCTCCCAACCGAATGCCGTATCATTTCTCTTCAAGAGCCGTTGTGAACACATGGGCAAGTCGCTTTGAGCCATACCTCGACCCCACACAGTGGCCACCGTATGATGGTGAAGAATTTGTTGCTGACCCAAATTTGAAGATTAAAACAAGAGGGAAGAGGAGATCGAAGCGATTTAAGAACGAAATGGACTCGGGTCTTGGTGGTTCTGGAAGGAAACCACCTTCATGTGTTCAACTTGATGGTGCGCCGGTGCAAAATAGATGCTCGTTGTGTCACCAGGAGGGTCACAAGAAACCTAAGTGTCCTAAGCGTCCAAAAAAGAAGAAGTCCAAAAAAAATATAAGTGTTACGGAGGTAAATATTTTGTTTTCCTACTTAAGTCAATGCATGTTTTATTCTTGTCTATGTAATGTCTATTTATTTATTTTGGATTATCGCATTCATTTTCTTTTAATGTATGTCATATTGGTAACTAACGGTGAATTTATTACTTTGTCATGTAGGATGGCCGAGGAGGGACAACCACCGACTTACCCAGCCTTGGAGGCGTACTACGAGGCCCGTCATCGCGGGGCTGCGATCGAGGCGGGGAGGGTATGAATCGACATTAATTCACTTGTACACAAGTATCGGTAGCGTGTGTTTGACATTATATTAACTAATTGATTTACAATTGCTATTGCAGGTACTTCAACCACTCCGAGTTAGAGCTCATGCCCCCCCAATGTTCGACGATAGGTACATCCCGTACCTAAGGGCGGCCGGGTTGCTCGGGGTGGCCTTGGTCGTGAGCAGAGGAATGCCAGTGTTCAACGCTCCTGCGTTGACAGCACTTGTGGACAGATGGAGGCCTGAGACACACAGCTTCCACCTCCCCAGTGGTGAGATGACCATCACTCTACAGGATGTGGCTATGATCTTGGCCCTCCCATTACGGGGGCATGCCGTGACGGGCAGGACAGAGAATCCTGGATGGCGTGCACAAGTGGAGCAGCTGTTTGGCATTCCACTGAACATTGAGCAGGGGCAAGGGGGCAAGAAGAAGCAAAATGGAATACCCCTGTCTTGGCTGAGTCAGAACTTCTCACAGCTTGACGACGACGCTGAGCCATGGCGTGTTGAGTGCTACGCCCGTGCATACATCTTGCACTTGTTGGGAGGGGTTCTATTTCCTGATGCTGGGGGTGACATTGCTTCGGCGATATGGATTCCTTTGGTCGCCAACCTTGGTGATCTGGGCCGTTTCAGTTGGGGCTCAGCAGTGTTGGCGTGGACATATAGACAGCTCTGTGAGGCCTGTTGTCGCCAGGCACCATCGTCCAACATGAGTGGTTGTGTGCTATTGATTCAGCTGTGGATGTGGTTAAGACTACCGGTTGGAAGGCCTAAGTGGAGGCAAAGCTCCACTACTTGGCCCTACAATGAGCCAGACATGGAGAAGACAGTGGCCTACCTTTTTGAGAGGACAGACACTGCACATGCTCACCGGGATGTGGCATACAAGCATTATGTCAATGAGATGGACTGCTTACAGCCTCAACATGTAAGTACTTCCAATATCACTTCTAGTTAGACATTTACTTCTTTAATTGAGATACTAACCAACGACATCTCTTCAACTTTTGCAGATTGAGTGGTTACCATACCACACAAATGAGGCTTCAAGCCTGACCCTGAACTCGATGTGCAATCGAGACTCTGACTACTTCATGTACCAGTGCCCATTGATTTGTTTCTGGGCAGTTGAGTACCACCTTCCGCACCATGTCATGCGACAATTCGGGAAGAAGCAAGACTGGCCGGTTGAGGACATCTCAACTGGAGTTGAATTACACAAGTAAATATTTCTTATCTTTGTTTTGCTTTCATTGTCAATGTTCAATTTTGTACCATTTAACCTTTGTCGATGCTCACTCTTGTTTCATCACCTTCCACTTGTCTAGGTATGACAGGGTGAGAACAAAGAAAGTGAAAGACTGGGGGCTTGAGCATAACAGATACATTGATGAATGGAGGACAGCCGGAAGGAACGACAGGTACATCGAGAATATACACCAAAATCATTTTTTCTCAGAGTACCTTCGTTGGCTACATAGGACATATAGACTGTTCCTCCGCCCTACTTGGACGGAAGCCGACATAGAGGATGACCGCGATTCCGATGAGGGGCGGAATCCCTATGATGTCCGGACTAGAGTTGGATATCAAATGGAGCACGCCCCACTTAGAGACAGAGTCGTAAGTTTTCTTGCATTTGTTAAAGTTATTTCCATTTACACCCTAGACCCTAACATATACATTCTCACGCTTTCAGTCGAGAGAGCTCCTCAGGAGTGTGAATGAAATGGGGCATGCCCTCCAAGCCCCGAGGGGTGGTGAGGACACAGAGAACACACTCCGCAATGTTTTAGAGGTAAAATTTATTTAGCACTTTGCATTACTTGAGTTATGCCTAACAAACTTCTTTTTTTTAAAATGCAGAAAGTTCGTCAAAGGTGCCGGAAACTTGCAGCAAGATTAGGTTGCAGGTCGGTTGGATTGGACGACGTGTACCAACCGCGGAGACTACCACCACCACTACCTCAATCCGCGCGTCCAAGTACCGCTCGACACTCCATCAGGATAGAAGAGCGTGAAGAAGTTGGTGGCTCGTCATCGTCACGCATTCCGCAAGGGAGGGGAAAGGGGAAGGCGCCGGCTCCACCTAGCAACGACGATGACGACGACGACGAGGAGGATGAGGACTACGTCGCACCAGACGCTGAGGAGATAGACATGTCGCAGCTTCCCGACGCGCCTCAGGGGACGCAACCCACGCAATACAACTTGCGATCCACTCGGGCAGCGAAAAAGAGGTAAAATGAGCTTACCATTCTCAAATGTTATTTGATTTCCCTCATTTTGTTTTTAAAATGTTTTAAACACTGGATTTTCAAATGTAGGTACACTCCGGGCTCGCAAGCTATTCGGCGCCAACGGAAGAAGTGATTTGTATGAAGTTAATCTATTTGTTGGTAGTATGACATGTGTGGTGCACTATGTGATATAACATGTGATGGACTATGTGAGGACTATGTGATGGAGTTTTGACATTGTTTCATGTGTGGAATATGTGATGGACTTTTGGCATTGTTTGATGTGTCGAATATGTGATGGACTTTTGGCATTGTTTGATGTGTCGAATATGTGATGGACTTTTGGCATTGTGATTTGTGCAATTGGAACTTGTTTTAGTCTGTATGATACTGTGAATTGTGATTTGAATTGCGAACTGTGAATTGGTACATTTGTGCAATATATATCTTCAATTTGCAGGGAGGCAGAGGCGCCAATCATCCTGGCGCCGCGGTCGGGGAGGGCGGCGCCAGCCGTAGCCCGGAGGCAGAAGGGTTTCGGTGGGGGACGAGGGCGGCGCCAGACACCCTAGCGCCGTAGTCCAAGAGGGCGGCGCCAGCCCGGGCCCGGAGGCAGAAGGGTGTCGGGCGAGGAGGAGGGCGGCGCCAGCCACCCTGGCGCCGCGGTCTGGGGCTGGGCGCCAGCCTTTGCCCGGAGGCAGAACAGACTTGGCAAAAAAAATTTGGGGGGGGAGAAAGTTGGGGGGCCGCAGAGGAGGGGCGCGCCAGCCATGCTGGCGCCGTGGTATGAGGTGCCGCGCCAGTTTGGCTGGCGCCCCCGTTCTGCCCAGTCAGCACCTCCGGACAGCCCTAGTGCCACGGTGGCACGGGCTCGGCGCCAGTGTGGCTGGCGCCGCCATGTTGGGGTACGGCGCCAGCCGCTCTGGCGCCCCAAAAAGGACCATTTTTGGTTTAAGTTTTCCCAGGGGTCTATTTGTAAAATAAGTTTTCAAAAAGGACCAAAATGTAAAAAATTCAGTTGAGAATGATTACCAACCATGTATCCATGGCTCATCACAAGATCTACTGAGAATGTGTACTGAAAAAAAAAAGGAACTTGGGGCTGCTTAATTTGAGGTGTTAGTCTACAGGGCAAGTTGGCTCTTATAGATGTACTACTTGCTGAGGTTCTTTTTTCCGTTGAGTTCTGAGAAGGATTACAAATTTAGGGGTGGGGGTGGTTCATGTTAGTGTCATTGGTATAAACAAAGAATTATATGAGACCACACAAACGAGGCTTAGAGCAAAACTGCTTCCCATTTGCTTTCACCAAGGCTACCACTCCAGCCGTCAAACCCGCACAGATAATGGAGGTGATGAAGTGTTGTGCATTCCGTCCAACTGCTGGTTAGATGAGATCACAAATGTAAAAACAATCCATCACACTACGGGAACTTCTTAAGTGAAAACAAGTACGAGGAGGCACACCTTGACTAAGAGTGAATGTGGTGGCAGTAATCCCACCAACTATGATTGCTGAAGCCACAGGAAGATACTGCAATCAAACAATATTAGTAATCCCCAGTATCGAAATGAACATGCTAATTATTAAGGCAGAAAAAAAATGAAAATGCTGATTACCGTTGCAGATTCAAATCCACCATTTTGAAAAGGAGAAGAGATGCCTTTGCTGACTGTATAGTAACCGCTGATAAGGTCTAGAGCATCCTGAAGATGAGTAATGAAGTATTAAAATTTAAAAGAAGCCAGCAAGAGCACATTTTGTAGAATATAAACTGCAGCAAGCAGAAGATTTTAACATAGATGGTTTAGCATGACAACAACAGGAGTTACAACAGATAATTACTTCAAATGGTTTGTTTGAACGTTAAATTAAAGTTGTATATAATAAGGTACATCCATAAAACTGTTACTAGACCATGCAAAGATTAGTTAAGTGCTCAGACGAACTGTGTGCATTACAAATCAATACAAGAAACACCTGAAAGGATCATTCACTGATAAAATATGATTTGACAAGACCAAATATTAGGGAAGCAATTTACTATGTATATCAGAACTGGCAGTGGATATCACTTACTTGTCTCACTCCGTCATGAAAATTATTCAAATAATATCGTGAAAGAGCACTCATGCCATCTTTAATCAATCCAGGTAATGTCTGCCTTCCATACCTGTGTTATTAAGTTGTTGCCATGGATTTAACAATACAAACGCACCACAGTTGATAAACAAATTATTGTTGTAACAATAAATGCTAAAAAGTTACCTCACTAGGTCCCCCTTTAGTGCATAAGAACCAGCATATTCCAGGCTTAGCTCATCTCCATGTTCAACCCACACTGCGAAAGTATGACTACAATATATGTAAACCATCTTGGTTTCTATAGTAAACAAAAAGGAACCTTACTTTTTTTAAAGGTGTCACTAATGTCTCCAGATTGGGAAATGCTGCCAGATGATGATAGAGCCCCCATGCGCTGCAGCTGTAAGTCCAACGATTTTCTAGCAAGGAAGCTCTGGAAAGCAAAGGAAAAGTGTTAAAAACGGATTAGTGTTAATATAGTCAATAGATCACTAAACATACTACATAACACCATTTTCAGTATTTACATTTATCATCCTCAACATTAGTAATGAAATATTATATCACGGTGCATGCTCAGTTTAATCCCATGGGATCATTGAGAACAATGCTAAATCATTTCCCTGCTCACTATTTTGCTGAAGGAATGCTCATTAGAGTGAAGTGGCAAATTATGGCATGTGAAAATGTGAAATACACATTGCTAAGTACCAACTAACATGTATCTATCCAAATCAATTCAGGACATGCTTGAGCTATGCAATGGATCTGACTTAGCAACTCACACCTTGGCTCCATATCATAGAAATTCGACTTAACTAGAGCCATATGCATCAGTGCATTAGCAATCTGAAGGATTGACGAGATAGAAGAATAGAACTGTTAGCATGACATGCAAAGGTCTAAGGAGTAAGGGCTATCACAATATAGCTGGAAGTTATTACCTTTGTTTCAAAAATAATCATGATATTTGTTAACTTGATTCACAGAAATGACAAAACATACCTGAGTTACATTTGTACGGTCCAGACAATCTATGCAATTGGATCTAACTATGCCGCTTTGCTCCAGGAATATCTCTCCTTTGGAGTTGATAAGAAAATATCTGCTCAGCTGGCCCCGAAATTAATCAAGAGCAAATTACTTGCCATAGTTAAACCTTCAGTAGTTGAAATAAATCTTAAAGTAGTCTCATCAGGAACAAGAGATAAGCGTAAATGTTGGCTATTTAAAGGTGTTTAAAAATTACCCTTGTTTCTGAATAGCTTCTTCAATTTGATTGTATAGAACTTGCAGATTATCAAAGTTCCCTCCACGACAGATATGATGGAAATCAAAATGCACATACCTGTAGATAAAGTGAACATCAGCATAAAATGATAATTTTATATACATGCTAATCCTGTTAATCCCAGAAAGATATTTTATCACTTTTATAATCACAAATCAATAGAAGGATATCTTATGATTTTCACGAAACATCAAGCACCTGATGTTAGGAATCCTCTCCATTTCAGCAGCAAATGCATTGCTTAAATTTCCTTCATCTCCTTGCTGAAACCAAACAAACCTAGTTAGATGAACTGTCTTCTGTCCTCGATAACCTAAAATAAATAATTTACTAGATCTAGATTAATGTATATGCACTACCAACTGATGAGAAAACATGAGGCACGACACCTCAAGCCAAAGTGTGCAATACCCAATATGTTTATTAAGCTTCATATAAGTTGGATTATACAGGATTGAAATTGGTTTGTTGCACTTTATTTTTCATGGAAAAAGGTCATTTACACAATTTACTTATCCATATATTTTTTTTTAAAAAAAGTGTGAAATTGCTTCAAGGCAAACATATTTCCTTTTGAATGTTCATTTCACTAATTTCTAGATTGGAAATTAAGCAAATAGAGAACAGAATATCATAGCACACAAGGTTCAGCTATTTCTAACCAAGCAAAGAGACTACATGGATACAAGTTCATGTAATTTAGCTCATACTGTGAACACAGCACTAAATCATCAATCGTCATACCGTCGACAACTAAGTTTGATAAACTTCACAGTTGCATTACAGTGTTCAGTTATTACTATATTAGATAAACTAATATTTCAACATCAACATGAGCACAGGACTTACCTTATCTGTCAAATCAACAACAACTGTGTCCCCATATCTTTGTGAAAGATCATGAAAGTGGCGTTGGACAACCTTCGGCTGTAAGCAGTACAAGTTTGTAAGAGATCTACAGATAATCAGTGTGAAAGGTCATTTAAGAGGTATCAAACTAAAAGGCAGTAAATTCCTACCGTTTCCTCATGTTCAATTATATTGAGACATGGTTTGTAGCTTAAATCCACTATTTGCTCCCAGAGAAGTGGAATGGAGCCTCGAACCTAACAAGGGAGTGAATAAGATTGTGAGGCACTGGAAATGGGACAACATCAAACTAAATGACACTCCAAACTTGTACACATTCCTTAAAGGGCTATAAACGATATACACCACAATTATGCATAACACAAATGAAAGTAACTGTAAGATATTATATGAAGCCTATAATATTTGAATGAGGATAAGAAATTATGTAACATTGGATTACAGGGGGAGGAGAGTCTATCTTATTCTTGTTCATATTGAACAATATGAATTTATGACCAATTTTATCACATTGAACACCACAATTATTTTGTTGATATAGATTGATGACATTCTTTCTTTGGGAATCAACTTGATAGTATGTATAAAAAATATGAATACCAACATACAATCTAGCACTGATATCCATTGAATCTATTTCTATATTAATAATTAAGCTCTCTTGTCAATAATCCATGATCATCCAGCAACAAGAAATTTCATTTGTAGTATCAAGAAGCCACCTGTATAAATGAAGACATCAAACCTTCATACTCTGCCAGCTGTTCTGTCTCAACAAAATTAGCTGTGGCACCTTCAAGATTTGCACCTCTCCTCCACATTCTTGTTCCTGCGTTGAATGCATGTAAATGCAATACAAGTTGGAAAAGCATCATTATGTTTGTATAAAGTAACTCATACTACAACTTTCCAATTGAAACATCACAGGTGAGAAAAAAGTACAACCTAGACGCCTGTTGCATCTACGTGAGAACAACGTTATTCTGACAGGTGCCTCCTTTAAGGAAAATTGCGCTGTCTGAAAACGTTAAATAGTCAAGGATATAGCAAATTGCTAAAGCATGTTTCTCTGCTGATGATTGAAAAACAATGAGCACTGTATCACACATTTTCAACAACTAAACACAGATAATCCGTATATCCTATACTGTCCTCCTGGGTACCAAAAGTCCAAAACAGAGAAACCGATGTTACATGTAAAAGGTAAATGCTCAATACACACCAGTGAAAAGTAGAGATAAGAATAAAAAAATAAGCAGTGAAAATATCTGAGATTTTGGATATTTCCTTGGACCAGTAGGATGATAAATTCATCAAGCTGCAAAAAGAAAAAAGGGAGAAAAATAAGCAAAGATGTAAAAAAGGAAATAAATAAATAAATGTTTTAATTTAGTCAAACATGATTACTTTTGCTTCAATAAACTCCTCTAGCAAATTTTTGTTCCAAACGAAACGTGGGTCAGCCTGAAATATAAACTTAAAGAACTGTCAGGAAACAGAGTAAAGATGAATGATTATAAGTAACATAACCAAAAAAAAAAACTAGTATAGTTTTCTGACTTAGCATGTCTCCAATTATTATGCTCACTGTGGCTGTTGCAAGTCAAGCTTCAAACAGTACAGTGCAATCGAGCATACATAATGATAGATAAAGTCTCTGTATTAAATGCATCAGCAGTCAGGTCTGTGTGCAGAAGCTGCTCTAACAAATGCACACATCCCGTTCATCAAATCCTTTTGTATAATTAAGAATTGTATAAAGTAATGGTAGTTAGAACAGATATAGCTAGCACTTAACAGTATACCAAAATCAGCTCAATCAAGAATCAATAAAATTCACAATGCCAACAGAACAGATTAAATGATAAAAGTAGTTGTTCCCTCTCTTCCTTTTTGACTGACAATTAAGAATCCATGAGGTCAAACATTCTAAATTTACCTCCTCTTAAAACTATCAAAGTTGGATGTATGAGAACTACATCAGTAAATTCATCATTAAGAACACTTCCATAGCATTATAGGATTTATAAACTCTAATGACAATATATTTACAAAAAGTAATGCTCAAAGATATTCTTTTTCTCAAGCATGGACAGAAGAAAATTACACCTGAAAAGTAATGGTCAAAATTGCATCTGATTTGTTTGGATGTTACATCTCCACATCCCAAGTCCTTACACAGTTCAGGCTTTGCATTTTTGTTACATTTTGCAACACAAGATTTCAGCCATTTATATGAGTTCAGTTAATCAGACTTACAAATGCAAAAAACAATGCAAGTTTAATTGGAAAGAGTATTATAAATAACTTAAGAGAACAACCATAAAGATTTTCTCAAAGATAACAGCCATAATGACTCAAATACCCAGGAAAATAGTATGTACTAAATTATGGAGTGAATCATCACTAACCTGTTTCCAGAGTGGCTTATGTACCCGCCCAGCAGGCAACTTTGATGCCCTCTGCAAGCTACGAAGTAATAACTCATAAGACAGAAAATAACTAGTGACAAAGTTTATCGCAAGGATGTGCACAGATAGATATTTTAGTTGACCTATCCACAGTCATGCATAACTTGATACTTACTTCAGTGTCAAATCCCTGTCATAAGAGTAATAAAGCCCATGAGTAGTTTCTGCGATTTTCAGGAGAGACATGAAATATGCCTCATCCCTTTTCTGCAATAAGATGGCATACACAAATTATGATACTGTGCCCAAAAATACCAGATAAAGATAAACAATGCCCAAACAATGTGGATAAAATTGGATGCTAACTACTCAATATTGTCATACTTCTTGTGCAGTTAAATGCTTTATAGCCTCGTTGCAGCATAAGAATTTCATCGAGTTCACATTGTAAACAGGGGATCCCTGATATGAACCAGCGTCCCTTTGAGAAGTGATGACAAGTACATAGCTTCCTGATAAAAAAAAAAAGGGGAAAGTGGAAAGCCTGCTGCATAAAATTATAATTTCCAAAAAAAAAGGACAGAAAATTAGCAATTATAACATGGAGAACTTTACAAAAAGACATAAGGAAATCATTTTCCTTTATCAAATACTTCCAAGCGAAAAATATTTCCAGATTTTTATCTACCAGATATAAGTTTGATTATCTTCAGCAGTGAAATGTATGCTCAATTATTGCGCAAATGGATTTTGTATGCTGCACTGTCATACTCTCAGCAAAACAGTAATTAGTTGCACTGTAAAAGTGAGTATTTGGATTTTATTTTTTGTTGGACCAATAAATTTTCTAATAATCCTTTTTTATATTTTTCCTGACAATGTGGAATTAGTATGTATAATAAAAACTACATTCAAGTGTAAAACCTAGAATGAATCTAATTGAAATGCAGAAATTTCCCAGCATACAGTTAGTGCTAGGCAAATATCTAAATTTGAAGACACCAACAAGTATTAGTAATTAATTACCGAATAGGAGGTTCAAGTGTCAGACCATGTGATTTTGTATGGTGGAACTTTCATTAGCACGATGTAATTTAAACTGAAATTGCTTGTCAAGCACTGGGTGAATAAACTTGAGTTAAACAGTAATGATTAATATAAGTACATGGCTAAATGGAGGGAAAACAAGCACATCTAAGCAAACAATCATCATCCATATGTTTCTCCCTATGAGGAAAATATGAGTACAGCAAGATAAATCAGTTCCATGTGCAAATTTAGATCAGATCACTATTGTGCAGGCAAAAACTACAAACGAAGCTATCCAAATCGTACGTGAGAAAAACCACAAGCTATATAGAAATGGTGACTCACCGGCGAGCAACCTGATCACGCCAGCCACTCCGTAAATCTTCGACACCCTACAATCGCTTCCCGCAGCCGCTTCCTCTGCACGCGAACAAATGCACAGGTTAGTAAAACCACCATCGGTTCACGAGCCCAGCACTCAAACCAACCAACAAAACCGGAACATAGCCGCGATTTGTTTTCCCCTTTGCTTTGCACGGAACGATTCCGGCGGCGGCGCGCTTCACGGTGAGGGGAGGAGTAGTAAGTGGTAACCTGCGGAGAGGGGGCGGAGGGAGCCGTTGGAGCGGGAGACGGCGAAGGCGCCGCCGCCGTCGACCGAGCGGATCACGTAGCGGTCGCGGAACTCCCGCAGCTCGAGCTCGCGGCTGCAGGCGCCGGGGCGGAGGGGCTCCTCGGCGAGCAGCGGCGCCTCGTCGGCGGCATCCGTCGCCATCGGCGGCGAGGCGCGTGGCGTGTGTGTGTGCGCGCTCGGTTTACGTTTGGATCGGTGCCCCGGCCCCCCGGATCCGTGACGGGAGAAGGAAAAGGGGAACGAGAAATGGCTGATTGCACGTGGTCCCTTGGGTTTATTTGGTGGGGGCTCAGATCAGTTGGGGATCGGGGTGGGAGGGACCCGCAGCAGGTTTACATTACAGTCAGTATCACTGTGCTTACCGCGGGTACGGTAATTTAAATATCACGGTAATCTTTTTAAATTTAAATAAATTTAAAAAATAATTTGATTTTTTGATAAATTTTATATGGTTTTATACGGTTTTTTTACAGTTACTGCGCGGTAACCGTGCTTACCGTCGAGGCGCAGTAACCCCGGCCCTGGCGGTTTGAGAACCCCGCAGACTGAAATGTTTCATGTCTTACACTTCCGTCCCCAGGCTCATCAATAGTCGCCTAATCTGGACAGGTTTCATTCAAAAACTTAAAAGAGACGGAAATGAGCAGCACATTCCTAATCTTAAATAATCGTGTTGAATAGCGGTAGAGCTGCCTGCATCGTGGATAGAACTACGGATAGGTGGTGTATATGAGAACATCGGTGACAATATTTAGGGTAAGCGGAGTAGGAGACGAAGTAGCACAGATGAGAAGAGGTGATAAGGCCGTTAAACTCATCCAGTAATAGAGATGGCCTCGAAGGTTATCTCATTGGATGTAGCAGTATATGAGGAGGATCAACTAAGAATGGTAGAGGCGGTATCACTTAGAGTTTAGGGAAGAAAAATATAACTAAGAAAGAAGGTGGATAGCTGATTTTTATTGGTTGTGTGAACATTACATAGCACTTTGATATGATCTTTGAGGTTATTTGGCCAATATCATGTTAGGTTCTACGCACATATTAAAGTGTGATTAGTTTTGTGTTGTTAAAAAGAATTGAGTCCATTTAATCTATGCAGTGCTATTGTCTACTTTGAATTAATTCCCGACTATCTCATCTCACATCAAACATGCATTATTACCACAGAATTTTGTTTCGTCTATATATTGAGAATAAGGTATTGTTTGATCGAGAGCCACACTTCTGACCACCGAATTAGTATAGTATTTTGTTGTTGCTATAATTATGGTGTGCCACACTTTTAAAGGAATTGGAGCCATTTGTCATGTCTTATTTTCATACCACAGCTCACCGCAATGTGTGGTTTGTCATCACACTTTTAAAGCTAGATAACCAGGTCTATTTCAAGCATGCATCCAGTCATCCATCCTCTGATTATCACATTTGCAAACCATGATTCAGTGATACACACAGATAAATATAGTGGTTGATTTTGTTTAGCTATAGTGCTATACTACTAGTCCGATGAGGTGTTATCATTCAAAGGCTCAAAACACAATAATAACGAAAGAAACACGATATTTTGTAATGGGATTGAAATTAACATACTTCCACCATCCCAAAACATTTGTTATTCTATATTATTTAGCATAAATTAAGATTTAAGAAAAAATATTATATTATCCCTTAATAAATATTATGTAGTTGAAAGTTAAGGATAATCATGGGTAGATTTGGGATAAATTTAACTGAAAGATGATTGATTTGACATGTACTCCGTATTAAAGTTTGTAGCGACAACTATTTTAAGACAAAATTTGAATACTAAAATGACAACTATTGTAGAATGGAGGTAGTACATCCCCAACATCAGCTCTCTCTCTCTCTCCTTCACATTATTATGGGAGCAATGAGTACTTAATAAAACCGTGACACTGAAAATCGCACTTACCAATGTTCTTGTGCTCTCGAGAAATCATCAGTTGGTATTGGATTTTTTATTTATTCAAATATTTTTTAAAAAAATCAAAGTATTACATATCCATCCACTAATGTTCCTGGGAGGACGATTTTTATGACATGGCACATGGTTGTTAGCTCGTACTAACGGCTACACGAAGGAGGGTTGGCTATTTTTTAGGTAGCCCCCTTGCAACCTTCCACGTGACAATTATCATGCGCTAACATCTATATGCCATTTCAGTCAAAAAAAAAAAACATCTATATGCCATGCTATAAAAGATGTACTCGGATGAGTTTCTTTTAGTATGTATTACTTTGAAAAAAAAATATTTTGCTCCTTTCTCGCAGGCCAGGAAGGCCTCGTCGCATGGTCGATGGCCCTGCTGTGCAGGCTCCTTTCGTGTCATCGTGTGCCGGTTGACGAACCGAGTAGGAAAGGAAAAAGTACACCGAAGGTCCCTCAACTTGTCGTCGAGTTACGTAATCGTCCCCAAACCGCGAAACCGGATATTTGATATCTCTCAACTTAATAAACCATTCACTTTAGGTCCTTCGACGGTTTTGAGCCCGGTTTTATCCAACGTGACGGCTGAGTCAGCGTGGGACCCACTTAGGCCTCACATGTCAGGCTGCCACGTCACACCCCCTCTCTCTCTTTCCCCTCCTCTCCCTTCCTCTTCCTCCTCCTCTCTCTCTCAATTTTCTCCTCAACGGAAAGCCAGCCGGCAGGTGGGGAGAGGGTCGTCGGGGCAAGGCGGGAGAGGAGGTCCGGCGGTGGGCGACGAGGCGGTGGAGGCGGGGCCAGGCGACGCTGCGGTGGGCGTCGACAGGCGCCGCGGCGGGGGGCGACGAGGCGGTGGAGGTGGAGCCGGGCGACGCGGCGGTGGGCGTCGACGGGCGCCGTTGTGGGGGACGACGAGTCGGTGTAGGCAGGGCCGGGCGACGCAGCGGTGGGCGTCGATGGGCGCCGCGGTGGGCATTGCGGTGGTGGGCGCAGAGACAAAGGCGGGCCCGGGCGCTGCGGCGGTGAGTGCGGAGGCGGGCACCGCGGCGGTTGGCACAGAGGCGTGCGTCGCGGCGGTGGATGCGGAGGCGGGCGCCGCGGCGGTTGGCACGGAGGCGCGCGTCGCAGCGATGGGTGTGGAGGCGGCCTGGCTATGGGGACGACGGCTTCCCCGTTTTCTTCACCGAGACCAAGTGCACGTCGGCGCCGACGTGGTCCTAGCACTCCTCGATGGGTTCCTCTTCGCTGCTGCACCGACGGGCTTTGCTTCGACCCTTCGCTCCTCCACGCTCGGCCACCGCGTCCCCGACCTTGGTGGCTCACGGCGTGGCCGGTGGCCGGCAGGGGAGAAGAACGGCGGCGGCGCTCGGTGGTGAAGACGGGCTGAGGTCGGGGAGACCGGAGGCCGCCGCCGCCGCCGTGCTCCCCCTGTCCTCTTCGATCTCCCCTCGTGCTCCCGCCGCCGCCACCCTTCCCTTCTCCCGCGTCGCCGGCCATCGGACATCCTCTCCAACCTTGCCCTGGCGACCGTCTCCCCACCCGCCGGCCGGCTGCCCATTGAGGTGAAAAGTGAGAGAGAAAGGAGGAAGGGAGAGGAGGGGAGAGAGAGGGGGGGTGTGACGTGGCAGCCTGACAAGTGGGGCCCACGTGGGTTCCACGCTGACTTAGTCGCCCCGTCGGCCAAAATCGGGATAAAAACCACCGAAGGATCTAAACTGAACAGTTTTGTAAGTTGAGGGATGTTATATATCCGTTTTGCGGTTCGGGGACGATTTGGTAACTCGATGACAAGTTGAGGGACCTTCGGTGTACTTCTTCCGAGTAGGAAACGGACGATTGCGACATCCACGGAAATCCGTGGAATTCGGCCATGGCCCATAGGTGGTGGGCTGTACTGCTGTGGCCATTCGACGCTGGGCTGTGGCCTATGGGTGTCCCGTCCCGCGCGCACCGACAGGCGCGGCCCCAGCCCATAGGTGTTCGAGAGCCTTTCGCTGTTGGGCTTTTCCGCACTGCTGGAACTAGTTCTTGACAGTGGACTTGTAGGAAAGAGGATCAGTCGAACTCGACTCCGTACTTGACTGCTTCTGATTGAAGCTTTGGTTCTTAACTATTCCATGGATAAACAGGATCGGCTCTGTTTAAACACTCGCGTTCATGCATTACTCAAGAATTTGATGGTGATTTATCTATGGGTGAGGGTAACTATATACTCCCTCCGTCCAAAAAAAAACTTAACTTCTAGAGTCCAATTTATCTTCAGCACATAAAACGAGAAGTTATATCCCTTAAATACTCTTTACCTACCTATCACTATTACTACATTTTCCATTGATGAGGGTTATTTGGGTCAATTTTACTCCCCACTAAATTTGTCTTGAGATGCTAGGAATTTTTTTTTAAGGACAGAGGGAGTACGAGTTATCCATAGAAATAGATGGACTCATAGAATGAGTGCTTTCGTCACTTTGTTCCATTTCCACCCAAGTACGGGAAATGAGAGGCCATGCTAACTCTCAGTTTTAATTCCTTGTTTTGTTCTTTGATAAGGTATCGGATAATAAATCTACAAAGAAAAGAAAATACTACTTGCCTCACTATCAAACTGGTGTCCATATATGGAGTTGGAATCTGGGTTTAAAGAAGGGAAGGGGCGGAGGAAAGATGGCCAATCTTTTTTTTCTTTTTACTGTCATAGTGAATTGGCGCCCTTCTGCAAGAAAGGCACGTAAATCCTTATCACCTTTGCAAAAAATGTGAATGTTCTGTCTTCCTCAGGGAGTATAAATTTGGAGACCAAAAGGAGGCTGGTTGACGAAGTCATGAAGGAGTCTCACTCCGGTGCTTTTTACTTGGAAGTGCTTTCTACTTGGAGTAGAAAGTAATTTGGATCGTTGATCTCATTTAATCCAAGGTTTCAGATTTATTTCTACTACCACCTCACTTAAGGGTAGTAAAATCATGGAGGGTATTATTGTCTATGAAAAAAATATTTGCGGAGGGGTACAATCGTCTTTTACATTCACTAACCCTAGTAGGGCTCTCTCCTCCGTCATTCGTTCCTCATGCCGCCGCACGAAGAGAAGTCCCAAATCGCATCCGGCGCCGACGCCGAGCGACCCCGCCTCGTGGCTCCTCCCTTCCCCCGCCATCGCCGCCTCAGCCGACCTTGCCTGCTCCAATGTCCTCGCCTCGTCCGCCGCCCTCACCTCTTTACCAGAAAATACTAGTATCCTACAACTCACAACTGAATTGTGAACTAGTATATTGAAAAATTTATAGTAATTCCATTACAGCTAACAAATGTGTTCTGTTGAGTACCCTGATGAAGTCCACTCCCTCATGTTGTAGGCAAGCCTCACAGCATTGTTACCTCTTATCTGGCATCCATTTCCTGATGCCAGATAAGAGGTACCTGATGCCGTACTGCACAAACCAAGAAGGATCACCATGTTGTTTGGAGTTGAGTTTACTCATGTTATTATTGAAATTGGATACAGGATGATATCCTATAACTCCGATGCCTCTGCAACGCATCTCCGGATCAACTTTCGGGTAAACAGCTACTTATCTGACCTGTGGCCTGACTAACATTAGTTGCTCATAATATTTTCTATCTTATCTTACAATTATTGCTGTGAAGCACTCCTATTTGTTTAGTTTCTTGAGGGAGGCTCGAAGCTGTTTCTAATCTTATCAAGACTAGAGAAGAAAGGAGAATAACCAGATGCCAATACGAGGCTTAAGGAGTGTTGTCCCATATTACCTCTGACTTTAATTGTACTATTTTACAAGTCATATTTTTACGTGACCTCAACTGTGCTTACATGTTTATTGGTCCAATGCCTCTCTGACTTCTTTGATGTTGGCTCGAAACTGGGATAAGGTTGTAATTTTGCACATAGGAAAACCTAGGACCTTGAATTGTATAGTTTTAGAAATCATGTTTTTATCTGATCTCAACTATGCTTACATGTTCTGGTGCCCTTGTGACGTCATGTTCGGTGAATGAGTGCAAGTGCTATCTATACAGTTGCTCCGTGTGCATGTGTAAATGTCAATGGTTCCACAAAACAGTTGATCAGTAAAAAAGCAGCTCTTTCTGAGATTGGACGATGTCACCCCAATGACCTATCGGTAGTGTACTACACATGGTCCAATTTTGAACAGGATAATGGTAATGTTTTGAGTGTTGCTAACGCCAGATGGTCTTTAGAAAAAGGGAAATTTTGCTACAGGATACTTGTTATGTGTGGTTTTAGCTCTATGACACTGCCCAAACTCATTTTTGGGGGAAAACACTCCATACTTTTGGGGGAAAACACTCCATAAACATGGTAATTTGCCAGTGTACACCGCGACGATTAAAATAATACTTTCCGGTTGGGGAGGAGAGAGAAATCGCGTGAATTGTCAAAAATACCATTGGGCCCACATGTCAGCTCTATCTCCTATCTCTCTCCTCATCTCTCTCTTTTCTCTCGCGCAGCCAGCCGGCGACTCTTCCCAGCGCGTCGCAGCCAGCCAGGTCCTCCCCTCGTCGCGGCCGGTCGACGAGCATCTCGTCCGGCGTGCGCCGTAGCCGGTCATGTCCTCCCCGTGTGCGTGGCCGCCGACGAGCTTTTTCTCCGTAGCCGGCCATCCTCCCACAAGTCGGTCCCTCCCCTGTCTTGCTCGCGCGGCCGCCGATGAGCTTCTCCTCCGCAGCCAGCCATCCTCTCGCCCGTTTGTCCCTCCCCTGCATCTTGCTCGCGCGGCCGCCAACGAGCTTCTTCTCCGTAGCCGGCCCACCTCCTACTCGTCGTTCCTTCCCCTGCCTCGTGCTCGCTCGGCTTCACGTCGTCCTCCCCGAAACTCGCCAGCTCTACATCGCGTCCCGCTCCCCCGCTGTGGCGGCGACGCCTCTTTCTGCTGCGGGCACGGGCACGGCGAGGGGTGGCTCCAGCGGCCGCGCGCTCGTCCACCGCCACCGCCAGCCACCGTCCTCGCCATTTGTGAGAGAAAAGAGAGAGATAGGAGATAGAGCTGACATGTGGGCCCAAGGGCATTTTTGACATTTCACGCGGTTTCTCTCTCCTCCCCAACCGGAAAGTATTATTTTAATCGGCGTGGTGTCCACTGGCAAATTACCACGTTTATGGAGTGTTTTCCCCCAAAAGTGAGTTTGGGCAGTGTCTTAGTGCTAAAATCACACATAACAAGTGTCATGTAGCAAAATTTGCCCTAGAAAAAAGTCTAGAAGATTTTCGTTCACGAAAATACCATCAAGGAGTCGCACCAAAATACTAGAAGGATTTACCATGTGAGAAATTTACCAAACAAATTGCCTGCAGACATGAGCGAAGCAGAGCGTTGCGACAGTGATGAACACCGGCTGAGAGCTACTGAAATAGGGCAACAACGGCAATAGTGCTAAAGTTAGCGAAGGATCGATGCGATACAAGATTGAAACGTAATAAAAATCACGAATATTTTCCTAATACCAAGTTTACCCCTAACTGTAGTCCTAACATAGTACTAATATGTCCTTGGAAATTAACGGTTTGGATTATTACTACTTATAGTATATACTACAAGTAGAAAACACCGGAGCGTTGCCCAAGAAGATATATTCTCCACACTTTATTCTCCTATATCTAAAGAGCACAGGAGCGGGAGAATCAAGTCACGTTGTTCAGGGGACGAATCACCGTGGTTAATTACTCCTGCAACCTTGCTAGCAGACACTCTGTTCTGCTAAATATACCACACACACACAGGTTCTCTTTATCCGCCGCTGCTTCTGAATTTTTGCCCGATCCGACATCCAACATGATATACTACCGATGGCCAAGGCAGGAACTGGGCCTAACGACATGGACAAGCTCCATGTACATCCAAGGCTCCAGCCAATCGTTTTGTCTTGACGCACACTTCACTTCTGCCGCGCCATTTTTGTCACCCCAGGTTTGCTGCCTCTGAGACGGACTAGGACACTACGCTACGTGCAAACTGCAAACATAAACGTACCCGGCGAATTCCACAGATTCCATATTGATGCGAACACGAATTCCAAAACCAAACCTTTTCCCTGTACGTCTACCGTCTACGTGCACCATGGGGCAAAGCCGCGAAGGCAACGAATCCAAATATATGAGGCTCAGGTTCCAATCTTAGCTACGCGAACTAGTACAAAGATGATCTGCAAAACCCCTCACGTGAACTGCCCCGTGCGCTGATAAAAAAAAAATCAATCCATCGATTTGGTGATAATATTCTTCTCCACGAGCTGCTGCTAATCGGTTAATCGCTTCCTTGCTTGGATCGCACAGCAAAATAATTAGGGCAGCTATATTGCTTTTTCTCTTGCTTGCGACAGCAGGAATTGTAGGACGATTAATCTTGGCTAAGCTGGTCTCGTGATCGATTCATAATCGTCAGCGTACGGCGGTATAAAGCGGCCGGGGGAAAGGCCGGCTTCGCCTCCCCTTTCCTCCAATTCTCATCGCCATCGATGCCGCTCTTCTGCAAGCACGGCGCTAGCTTTCTTGCCGTCGCCGTGTCTACATCCATCGTCTTCCTCCTCCTCCTTCACGCCTTCTCGCTGCCGGCCTCGGCGCTCTCCTTCGGGCTAGCGCGCCGCCACCGGAAAGACGCCGCCGTGAGCTGCGACGTCTTCAGCGGCAGCTGGGTCCGCGACGACGGCGGCGGCGGCGCGGCGGCGTACACCGGGTACAACTGCCCGGTCATCGACGCGGAGTTCAACTGCCAGCTGTACGGCCGGCCGGACTCCGACTACCTCCGGTACCGGTGGAAGCCGGCCGGCTGCGAGCTACCCAGGTAACGCATATTATACGACTAGAGCGCGAATTAGCTGCAGCGATCGACGCGCGATTTTGCTATAGGTTTGATGGCGCGGACTTCTTGACGCGGATGAAGGGGAAGACGGTGATGTTCGTCGGCGACTCGCTGGGCCGGAACCAGTGGGAGTCGCTCATCTGCCTGCTGCACGCCGCGGCGCCGCAGTCGCCGGCGCAGCTCGTCTCCATCGACCCTCTCTACACGTACAAGTTCCTGGTACGTACGTATTTAATTTCCCTATTGCACTTGCATGATCTTACTGCAAATGTCATATAGATGTACTCATGGTAAGTACGTACGTACGTACGTATGTATACGAGCAGGAGTACGGTTTGGTGGTATCGTTCTACCGCGCGCCGTACCTGGTGGACATCGGCGTGGCTCAGGGGAAGAAGGTGCTATGGCTGGACGACATCTCCGAGAACGGCGAGGCGTGGCGCGGCGCCGACGTGCTCTCCTTCAACTCCGGCCACTGGTGGACGCACACCGGCACGCTCCAGGGGTATGTATTGTAAGATATTTACTCCAGTCCAACAAAAATTACAGTATCAGTATCAAATCGTTTCTGATCGTTTGAATCTAGTTAGACGGTATTGTAAACGTCGTGATACGCGCCCTTTTCCACACGCACCCGCCAGATTTCCTCTTCAGCTTCGTTTCACTTCACGTATGCAGGTGGGATTACATGGGCGCGGACGGGCGGTCCTACGAGGACATGGACCGGATGGTGGCGTTCCAGCGCGGGATGGCAACCTGGGCCAACTGGGTGGACGCCAACGTCGATCCAGCCAAGACCCGTGTCTTCTTCCAGTCCATGTCCCCCACACACTACAGGTAAATCTCACAAGAGCCAATCTCATATTCTCATCTCAACCTCATGATTCCATCACCCCATCTCTCTCTACAGTGTACACAGTACACTAGACACCTTACCATGTGCGTGCACGTGTACAGTAGTACACTCGTACTATGTGGCAATGGTGTATTGTATTTCACTCTCTTTTCTGACAACGCGATCTAATTTTGTTCTGATCTGTGCCGTGGGCCGCTGGATCGATCGACCAGCTCGAAGGAGTGGGCCAACCCGGTGTCGAACAACTGCTACGGCGAGACGGCCCCGGCGGCGGCGGCGGCGGCGGCGGCGGGGCTGAACGCGACGACGGCGCAGGCGACGTCGGGGCAGGACCAGGTGATACAGGCCACGCTGCGGTCGATGAAGAGCCCCGTCCGCCTCCTCGACATCTCGGCGCTGTCGGCGCTGCGCAAGGACGCGCACCCGTCGGTGTACAGCGGCGACCTCTCGCCGGCGCAGCGCGCCAACCCCGGCGGCGGCTCGGCGGACTGCAGCCACTGGTGCCTCCCCGGCCTGCCGGACACGTGGAACCAGCTCTTCTATGCGCTTCTCTTCTACCAATAGCTGTAGCCTGTAGGCAGTTAATTTCGTTTTTTTTTATATCGCTCGGTGTAACAATCTTCAGAGTGAAGGTGAGGAGTTGTGGTGACAGTAGGCACACATGGATGAGACTCTGAGAAGAATCAAGAATGTACATTGATTGATCATGCGCTGCCAAATTGCAGTTGCAGTGTACACGGTTGTACTATGATCTGTCTGTGATCTGTCGCTAAATACTCTGATAATTGTGACTCTGGTACCCACATCTAAACATCTTTGATAACCTTGCACAACAGAGGATATTTGACTTGATCGCTAATAACCACACGCGAGGTTCCTTCAACTACGAACTCCCTTTGTTTTTTTTTTCGGACATGATTATTCTCAGATCAATTCACGATTACAAACGAAAAAAATAATGTGCATTGTAAATACAAACGAGGATCAACTACCGGTCTACCGCACGGTACAACGTTTACACCCGAAGGCCCACCTATCTGTGCTAAGTCAACAGTTGCAAAATATTTGGCCTACTACGGCCCAGGCCTGGCACGCGCGCCGCAAACGGGCTGCGAAAAATAATGGGCTGATTTTGGGCCCATCAACGGAAAATCCGGCCTTCATAGAGATTCGATTCGAGCACGCGCGCCGGCTCCCTTTCCGGGTTCCTCGCGCTCTCTTGCCACTTCACAAATCGAGCCGCGTTCCGGAAGAAAAATATTAGGCTGTGTTTAGTTCCATCCAAAGTTTGAATTTTGGTTAAAATTAGAGATAATGTGACTGAAAATTTATGTGTGTATAACAGGTTGATGTGATGGGAAAATGTAAAGTTTGGAGGCAAACATTAAATCTAAACACAACGGATGAACCATTTCGTGAAATTCTGGGCTCCAATGATGCGGGTAGAGAGAGAGAGGAGAAGAAAGAGAAGTATTTTGAGAAAAAAAAACAGAACGCATGCAAATCAGAGAGGAGCATACCACCACGCATTCTCTCGTGTGATGTCTCGCCACTCACGTCCACGGGGGAGTATCTGCAGGGATTTGATCAGTCAATTTGTCAGCACCTGAGTAAGATTTACCATCTAACCTTAGGCTGTGTTTAGTTTCTGAAAAAAAGTTAAAAGTTTAGGAAAAGTTGAAAGTTTAGAAAAAAGTTAAAAGTTTATGTGTGTAGAAAAGTTTTAGATATGATATGATGTGATGGAAAGTTGGAAGTTGAGGGTGAACTAAACACGGCCTTATTCGCTAGCAACTCAGGTGTTGTTTGGATCCAGGGGCTTAACTTTAGTCTTTGTATTTAGACACTAATTTAGAGTATTAAATATAGACTATTTATAAAACTAATTACATAAATGAAAGCTAATTTGCGAGACAAATTTTTTAAGTCTAATTAATCCATAATTAGAGAATATTTACTGTAGCATCACATAGGCTAATCATGAATTAATTATACTTAATAGATTCGTCTCGCGAATTAGTCCAAAATTATGGATGGGTTTTATTAATAGTCTATATTTAATATTTATAATTAGTATCAAAACATCCGATATGATATAGACTTAAAAGTTTTAGTCTCATCTAACCAGGGTCTTAGACAAGCAAACAAGCAGTATAGGAGGTACAGTGAAGTACTGAAGTCTGCAGACTGAAGTTGAGTAGTAGCAACAGCAACTAAAGGAGATCGAATGAGTCTGGTGTCATCAAGATCGACTAAACCTTGTACGGAGTAAGTACGTGCACTGGTGATCATTCGGTTGACCTATCTATTTTGTTGGGTACAGTCCTACAGGAATTAGTTAGCTAGAGAGAGAATAATTGTCTGGTTTACTTTACCAGTTCCGTAGATTTGAAGCGTTGTTTCCTTAGGCCCCAGCTAACCAGATTCCGAATCTTCGATCATTTCTACGTTTGACGTTGTTTGTGTCATGGTCGATTGGCCGGATACCTGACGATGTGTTTTGTTCCTTGTTTCTAAAAAAATATATATTTGTTTGGTTTGTAACCAAAATTTTAGTATCTCTTTAACACTAAACAAAATATCAGCAACTCCATATCCAAAAGAAATGCAATAATCCAAACATGCACCTTACAACGAAAAGGAGAATTGGCAATGGCCAAATCTTTTCGTTGCCAAAGAAAATCACAAACCTGAACTAATAAAAAATGCAGCAAGGGGCACGCAGTTTTCTGGAAATGGATCCTCTAATTATGTATCGTTCTCTATATCTAACTTTTAGTGGTTGATATGTGAGCCCTACGACTAATGGGCATGTCAGAGAAGACTCATCCGAGTTTTCCACTATCGTAGTAACTATACTAGTAGAATACTTTTTAGTTTGATGTTGATCAAGAGATGTTATGATTATTGGTCCTGATAATATGAAAGAACGTGTCAAGTATGTTGTCTTAAGTTTGTGTGTATATATATTTTTTCCTGCAAATCTCATAAGGAGATTTGTAGTATCGTTCAATTTTCTTCTTTGTTTCCTAACACTAGCATAATGACCATGTATTACAACGATTTTTTTAAAAAAAAGTATAACTCACTGTATATATGTTAAAGAAGCTCGTAAAAAAATTATTCATGCTATCTAATTTATTGTCGTCATGCTACTTTTGATGTTATTTTTTATGTGCCTACTGAGTTAGAGATATGTGGCCTATGGCGTTAGAAAATAGGGAAAGTCTTGCCTTACTGTGTTGTGAGTTTCGCACGATAAAATGGAATAGATACAAGATGAATGTGCACTCATCACTGTGAATGCCTCAACACAAGTTTAAACAACAAAAAGATTATAAATAAATCGGTAAATCTCATTAGGTTGCTGTTGGTGACTACATCCATTTTAATGGTGCCTGCAAATAATTAGCTTTTAGTTGAAGTGCTGTGTGTTCGCTGATGATTGATCACTGACCAAGAATCACATGAAAAAAAAAATACTTGTACCGGCCTAAAGCACAACTTTGGAAGATGGTTGTATGTTATAGGCCCCCATCATAAAGTAAAATGTAAAACAGGCCCAATCGATCAGTAAAGCATCGAAGCAAACAACATACCAAGATCTCACCAACAGATCGGTCGAACATCATATCAAAACTACAATGCGTTTATAGCTCCTAGGAGCGTACGTTAATATAATATATATAGTACTACCTTATATGCATAAATAACACATAGTATACATGATCGATACTTCTCCCTCCAAAAGTCTAACCTATAAACAACAGAGATAAGTCCAAATTTGTTCCCCCAAATATAGTTTTGGGACGATTTTTACTACTACAGATTGATTTTTCTAGACAAGACCATCATTAAGTTGTAGACGAATCATAACCGTTCTCGCTTGCAAAAATCGTTCCCCGGGGATCAGTTAAAGGGTCGCATGCGAACAGTTGCTTAGGAGGCCCTTCTGCGAAAATATAATTATTTTTTCAGGCGGCCTCCTAAGTAGCCGCATACGAAAAAGACCTATCTACAAGTTTGACCTCCCTCCTCTCTTCCCTTACAGCATATTTTAAAATTTTCCAAAGTTCCATTATCATCTCCTCACCTTCTGTCTCCCCACTTATTTTTCTCCACCCTTTCTCTCCAACTTCTTTCCTCCTCTCCCACTTCCTACTCGGGCTGGCGACGAGAACGAGCGGCGGCGGCAACGAGGGCTCAGGAGGCTGCGGGAGCACCGGTGACGTCGGTGAGGACGAGCGGCTGCGGCGGGCTCGGCCTCCAACTGCGCAGATCCTGCCGCCTCTCCTTCCTCTCCCTCATCGTCTTCAATCCCGATGGCTAGCAGATCTGTCGATCGTGGATCCGGCCGGAGCAGATCTAGCGGTGACGGGCTCGACGACGACGGGAGCGGCAGTGGGCTCGGGGACGGCGGGCTCGGCCTCCGATCGCGCAGATCCCACTGCCTCTCCTTCCTCTCTCGCTTGTCTTCTTCTCTCTCGACGACTGAAGGGTGCACAACAGTAGGTCGACCGGAGCGGATCCAACGACGATGGCGAAGGAGTGGGGGGGGGTATCATGTCTAGGGTTTCGATTTTCGATTTTTGGGATTTATATTTATATTTTTTGCATTGTTTTTGTTTTTGCGGGCGGACCACATAAGCATCCACACGTAAAAACCGGATTTTTACATGTGGGTGCATCACTCGCATGAAAAAATTGCTATTTTCGTATACCTAGCCGCATGGAAAAATAGGTTTCAACCGCATGCAAAAATATTTTATTTTTAGTAGTGTTTGGTCCCTTAGCTACAAAACCATTCACCACTGGTCCCTTTAACTCTCAAAACTATTCACATTTTATCTCTGTATCTAAACTGAGATGGTTTTTTTATGATGCCTACATGGAATTCATATGAGTGAACAGTGATGACATCAACCAGTGGCGGATTCACTGTTGGGGCTGGTTGGTGCGCCAGCCCCAGCTCTAATCCCTGCCCCTAATTAATCATTAACAAGTCTAGTTAGTCATTACTGAAGAAAATTCTCAGACGGCAAAGATGTAGGCTTCCTCCCTGCTTCTACTGTCCAAACTGGTAAAATAGAATATACTCTGAGTATACAAAACAATATATTCACAGATTTTTATGAATATTTTAAGATAGACACAAATCAAAATAGAGAAAATTGTTTTGATCATATGCGCTTTTGGTATTTATTGGAAAATACTTTAGTTGATATATCTTTAGTTGTTTTAATCACATTATATTTTTACACTAGCACCCCCTCAATTTACATCCTGGATTCGCCACTGACATCAACATAGTTATAGATAATAACAAAAACTAAAACGAAGTAAACTCTACAAAACTACCTGACAACATCATCTCATTTTCTTCTTTCTCATCAATATCCTATATATACGAGTTATGGGAATGTTTTACGTTTGATGTGCCTAGATTTTTCAAAATTTTCAGCCACCTTTTTCTTCCCTTGAATGATAATTCAATGGTTCTCATCATTCTCCTATTACTCATTATTTTTAAAAAAAAATGCCTCTTTTTTAGATGAAAGGTTAAACAATAAATTATTTTATCATATAATATTATACACGAAATAAACTACTTGAACAAAATTCAAACTTAATAAAAAACAAAGTAAAACGAAATATAACAACTAAATTAAAATTAAATTGAACTAAAGTTACATATTTTCGCAGCATCTGTAATTTTTAGCTTAGCAATATACAACTTTAGGTATATGGAATTTATCAATTTTCACACGCCTGAAATCTAGAAAATCCCATAATATACTTAAAATTGCTAATTAGATGCCACGTGACACCACAAACTACCCTGATTTAGGTCTAAGGATGAAATATAGTTGATTTCAAGAACTGAGAGATCAACAATGAAGAGCTTCGTATAGTGGATAGACCATGTGAAAGGGCATGCAGTCTAGGGGTTGTACTGACAATTCAAATAAATTCAGATTGGATTATTTAAAGGCTAAGTTCCTAATTTAAAAATACTGCATATATCTGGTTGGATATAGAAGCCCGGTATAAAATGCCCTTCTCTAATAAAAAAAAGTGGATAGACCATCCGAACAATGCCATAGTTGAGTTGAGGGACCAAACCTGGACTTTTCTCGGATGGAGATCGAAGTCTCGAGTGGTACACGGCACAGCATGAAGGCAACTACATTACCACATAATATAACCGATTAAATAAATAAATCGGGCGCTGAACAGGCAGTATAATTGAACGATGATATCGTACAATTCTTCCATAAGTGCAAAGCATGATTTAGTGATCTGCAGCTTTCGAACCACTCAGGTCTGAAACTTGCTGCCCCTGCCCACTACAGCAGAAGCAGTTGGGCAAACACTCAGTGGCTCAGGGCCAATAAGCAGTTTTTTGATTCAGGCGTTGAGCACACAATTTGTTGGAACAGTATCAGATTAGTTAGCACGTATAATGCCTAGTACTTCTACTTCAAAGCAGTATCCTTCAGCACCTTTCGGGTTGACAACGACAGTGAAATACAGTAAAAGATGCTCATGCTTCGGTTGGCTGTCTCAACTCCAAATATTGCCTTTGCTTCACTCCTACTCAAGTGAAATAGGTCGTTAAAAAGCAAGTGCCTAGTGCACCAGCTCTGTCCCTGACAGTACAGTCATATAATTCCCTCACTTTAATTACATTTCTTGCTGCAGTTGCACCGGCATGAGCACCATTAGGTACCAATAATCTGCTACTAAAGCACCTGAAGCTGCAATCACAGAAACCTCAGCTCACTCTGGAAGAAGCCAACCATCAGTGCCTCTGCCTGCACGTAGTGAGCTCACATGGTTCAGCTTCCCGCAATGAAGCGCGTGAAGGGGCGGGCCCCACTGTCAGTGGTGGTGGCGATCATCGGCGGGCTGGCTCTCGCGGGCATCATCTTTACAGAGGACCTCCGGGGTCTCACTGGTAAACCCATCACTAATCATCACTCACAACACTAATGCAATCTGTGGCATAAACTTATCGACGTAGTTGCAGATTGCAATGCATATTTGCATCCATGCATTGCGCCTAGCTCCACCTTCTGCAGCGTACATGTTATAGTGCTCCAGTTGACAGTTGTTGATCTTTTCAGAGGTCAAGGAGAAGGTGACAGATAAGGAGAAGAAGAGAACGTCGCTGCGGACCGTGATGAGGACGTCGGCGTTGCTCTCTGCTGATGTAGCGGTGCTCTCGGTCGAACCAGCAACGGCAACGCCGCCGCCAGCGCCGAAGATGGCGTTCAACGGGACCCGGTGCAGCGTGACGGATGGGTACTGGGCGTACGACAGGTCCAAGAAGCTGCCTTACACGGACCAGACGTGCCCATACGTTGACAGGCAGGACTCTTGCCAGAGGAACGGCAGGCCGGACAGCGACTACCTATACTGGGATTGGCATCTTGATGACTGCCTTCTCCCGAGGTCAGCAAGCAACCGTATGCGCTAATTTCAGTGGTGCTTAATTTGGTATAATCTCAGATTATTCAGCTATGCTTTTTTCCCCTTTCCTTTTTGGCATTTTGATGTTCATCAGTGTCATACTCCTAGTGCCTCTTTCCAAGGTCCCCATAATCTGGAATAAGTCCACTTGTCATCCCTCATCTTTACATCGAGTTTAATTGGCATCCCTATAAATCGTAATACTAGAAATTTTCACTCCTCACCTTTGCAAAACCGTTCAACTCAAGTCCTAAGGTAGTATAGATGTCTGTTTTAGTTAATGTGGCATCCTAGTAAAAAAAAACTAAAAATATATGGGGCTCACATCTAAGTAGACTTCCACCTCTCCTCTCTTCCCCACCTACCTTTTCTCTCTCTTCAAGCTCGCTAATGGGGAGAGGGATGGTGGTCGGCGAGCCTGTCTGCGAGAGGCAGTAGAGGTGGGAGGTCAACGGTCGACGACGAGGGATTGCTGGTGATCCAAGGAGGAGAATAGGTGGCAAGCAAGGGAGCCAGCGAGTCGTTCGTGGGAAGGCGAGGTAGCTGCCGATTTGGAGGAGGCCGCTTGGGGGTTGCAAGACCTCATCTCCACGTACCAGCCCTATCAGGAACTCCGCCGGTCCAAGCTACCCGACACCGCCACGAGTCGACGGCCTCCACCACCAAGCCCATTCCTGGTGGAAGGCCCTCGCCAACTCAGCCTTCTCCGTCCGCTAGGACACTGGTCTCGACGCTCTTCTCTAGCCTCTGGGTTGTCAGCCACCCTCCACCGTCGGTTCCTTCTCGGACTGACCTCCACCGCCTCTTCTTCGATAGGGCGTTGTCGACACCGGATCTGGTCCATGCTATCGCCATCACCTCGTCTCCTCTCTCCCACCGTCTTGGCCGTAACAAGGCAAGGTGCCGCCACTGCCCCCTCCTCCTATCAGCGCTGGCCGCCGCTTTGGATTTGGAGGAAATAGAAATACCTTAACATGTGAACCAGGTTACATGTGGGCCCCCACATGTCTTTTAATTATTATTTTTTGTTGGCTATGTTAGTCAAAGCAGCCTTTAATACTGCTATGGGACCCGATTTGAATGGTTTTGCAAAGATGAAGGGTAAAGATTTCTGGTATTACGATTTAGGATGCAATTAAACGACGTAGGCTCTCTTTGAATCTCCTGAAGATGAAAATTAAGTGTTTTACGTAAAACGAGGCGGTAATAACTTGTGATTAATTGACTTTTAATTATTACAAACTTGATAAATGGATTAATCTGATATTTTAGAACAACTTTCATACAGAAAATTTTCGTATGAAATACACCGTTTAGCCATTTGAGAAGCATGTCACGAAAATTCAAAACTTTATCTCCGCTCCGTTGGGTTCTCGAACAGGGCTGTAAAGATATTCCCTATAATCTTTCCTTCCACAGTATCCTCTTTTTCCATTGTATTTGGGTTGGGCCAACATTGGCACTTTGCTGGAGAATAATGGACCGGATCGTGTACCATGGCAGGTTTGACCCTGTGTCCATGCTGGAGAAGCTGCGGGGGAAGCGGATCATGTTCGTGGGCGACTCGCTGCAGCTGGGCCAGTGGCTCTCCTTCGTCTGCCTCGTCAACTCCGCCGTCCCGGACACCCCGGGCGCCAAGTCCATGGAGCGCAGCCGCACCCTCTCCGTCTACACCGTCAAAGTACGTCCCTACCCGCTTGACGACGACGGCGCTGGCCGCCGGCAGAGAGAAGGCCTCGAATTAGCTCTCGGCTAACTGCAAATCTGCACGCAGGAGTACAACGCGTCCATCGAGTTCTACTGGGCGCCGTTCCTGGTGGAGTCCAACTCGGACCGGAACATCGCGCTGGGCGCGGGCGGCCGCGTCCTGCACGTCGACGCCATCGAGGAGCACGGCAAGCACTGGCGCCGCGCCGACATCCTCGTCTTCGACAGCTACGTCTGGTGGATGACCGGCTACAGGATCAAATCGGTGTAAGCCACCCGTCACTCGAACGATAAATCTCGATGCCGTCCAACAAGCAAAAATAACCCCACACCCCGTGACACCGACACGACACGTCTTTCTTAGGTGGGGATCGTTCGGGGACGATGGGTACGAGGAGCTGGACGCCTGGGTGGCGTACCGGCTGGGCCTCAAGACGTGGGCCAACTGGGTCGACTCCAACGTCGATCCCGCCACCACCCGCGTCTTCTTCATGTCCATCTCCACCACGCACATGAGGCACACACATCATACATTCATACTCATCCTCTCCGACTTGCTCGATGATTGATAAGGGTGTAATTAAAATATCGTGTACCGTGTGCCAGGAGCGAGGACTGGGGAAGGGAAGGAGGAATCAGGTGCTACAACGAGACGTGGCCGATCACGCAGCGGGGCTACCGAGGCAGCGGCTCCGACCGTCGGATGATGGAGGTGATGTCCGACGTGCTGGGCAGGATGAGGACCCCCGTCACGCTGCTCAACATCACCCAGCTCACGGAGCACCGCGTCGACGCCCACGTCTCCGTCTACACCGAGACCGGCGGCCTCCTCGTCACCGACGAGGAGAAGGCCGATCCGCAGCGCTACACCGACTGCATCCACTGGTGCATCCCCGGCGTGCCGGACACATGGAACCGACTCCTCTACGCCCACTTGTAGCCTAGCCTCTCGGCTCTCACAAGTCACAAGCACGCAACGCAACGCAAGCCCACTAGTGACTAGTGGTAGCAGCTAGCGGACAAAGGATACGGATAATGACAGCGAAAAATGAGGAGATATATTAATTACGGTGTATCGTTTCAAGGATGAGTTCGGATGAGGGATCGATCACTCTCCACATACTTGGATCGGTCTCTCTCGCACACGTACAACGACAAGGGGAGACAGTACAACAGCAGCGGCAACAAACACGCACGTACACGGGTAGTACTACAGAACGCGCCAATGTCATGGGCGATTGGTGAGAAAACACGCACACCTACTAGTACTAGCTTTATCCTTTTTTAGTGTACACCACACGGCCGTCGACGATCTCATCGGCTAGCGCGATCAATGGCCGTCCGGCCGGCCAGCTTCGAGCGTTATGCTTCCATCTTCCCGTTGGCTGTCCCGTTGGCCACAACCAGGCCGACGCCGTTCGTCCCGTTGGCTGCCATCGCGCAGTTGCAGTTGGCCTTGCCGTTGCTGTTGCCGTTGGCGTTGGCGTTTGCGTGGTTGGTGTGGTTGGCGGAGGCGGAGTTGTGGGAGGCGATCAGCCGGCCGGATGGGTCGTGCGACGCCTTCCACTGCTCCACCCACTCGATCGCCGCCGGCGTGCTGCACGCGATGCTCGGGCCCCACGGCACCGTCTCCCTCGCCGATTCCTGCATCAAGATTCGCGTTTCACCATGTGTCAGCACACGGTTCCAAATTAGTACTAGTACAAGTGTAGTAGTACTACACTGTACTGTACAACGCTTGAATACACATCAGTCACCTGCGGGAAGAGCCTCTCAAATATCATGCGGTAGTAGTACGCCTCCTTGTTGACGGGCGTGTTGTGCGGGTACACTTTGGCAGCGTTCTTCATCATTTCATCACTGACCTGAAGAAATGACAGAGTAAACGGGGGTCAATTTAATTAGGCGATTTATAGGACAGGACACAGGGAAATGGTCGGTAATTAGTACCTGCTGCTCGGTGAAAGCCTTCAGGCCATCGATCCAGTTGTAGCCGACGCCATCACTGAACTGCTCTTTCTGCCTGTACAGAATGTGCTGTGGAGAATTTCAGAAGTATTAGTTCAGAACACGGACAAAATTACCATTGCATCTGAAGAAACAAAAAAGAACTGCCATTTCTACCTTCGGCAGGTAAGGATGCTCCTCGTCGTCGAACGCCTTCCTCATAACCCACTTCTCGATGCGACCAAGATCAGCATTGTACTGCATGCACACAAATAAATTGTCAACACATTCTGATCAGCAGAAATGGGGCTATAACATAACATCAGTTGTTTCCCCTCATGTAAGACGAGAAATTTACCATCTTCCACTCAGGGTCCATGCTCATGGCGACGTTGATGAACTCCTTGTCGAGGAACGGCACACGGACCTCCAGTCCCCAGGCAGACGTCGCCTTGTTAGCACGCAGACAGTCATACTGATGAAGTGCTTTCACCTGCGTTGCACGTACATCAGAGTCAGAAAATTCAGAGACAGTTTCGTGCCAGCATCAGAAAGGAATTTCAGCAACAGCTTCTGTTAGTCGCGGTTGTAGTGTCAGCGGTTGCTACCTTGCGGCAGGTCTCCTTGTGGAACTCTTCCTTGTTGGGGGCGAAGTGGAAGTAGAGGTAACCGCCGAGGAGCTCGTCGGAGCCTTCACCGGACAGCACCATCTTAACCCCGAGCGCCTTGATCTTGCGCGCCATCAGGAACATCGGCGTGCTGGCCCGTATCGTCGTCACGTCGTACGTCTCGTCGTGGTAGATGACCTCCTCGATCGCGTCGATGCCATCCTAAGAAAGGCCAAATATTTCATCTTTCTGTCAGTTTTCTGACCCAGCCGTTATCCATATGAGATATGGTTTGGGGCAAAATTTTGCCTTACGAATTCTGGTTGGAATCTTTAATTATCTGAAATTTTGCTTAGGAGACATGTTTTATCTTCTGTGAGCTGTTCAAGCTGGATATTCTGTCAGGTCGATCATTGCACTGGACAGCTACTCCTACATTTTTATTCTTTTCATTTTACCTGGACAGTGAAGTGGAACTCGTGATGGATGGTTCCTAGGTGGTCAGCGACCTCTCGTGCAGCTATCAGGTCAGGGGAACCCTGAAACGTCCAAGAACAAGCCAAAAAAAAAAAAAAATCACTTTCCATGGTTCTTAGAGAAGACGACATAACAAGATAAGTCGTCCCAAAAACTATGGGCAAAGCCACAGACCTCAAGGCCAACGACGAAGGAATGGAGCTCAGCTCCGAACTTCTCGGCGGCTTCAGTCTTGATGAGGTGGCGCTTGGTCACCGCGGCGACGAGGGAGGAGTCGAGGCCGCCGGAGAGGAGGACGCCGAAGGGCACGTCGGTCATGAGCCTCTTGATGACGGCCTGCAAAGGGAGCGGAGCAGAGCAAGTACGTCACGGTCAGTGTCAGAGGTGTCGGTCACCATCACGCTACCGTACAAGGCCATCTCTCCTAGCTAGCTCTCGTCAGTGTGTTATAGCTTGGCACCTTCTCGAAGGCCTCTCTGAGGAGGAGTGGCTGGTACGGCGTCGCCGGGACGTTCTCGGCGAACCACTGCGGCTTGTACCACCGCCGGAGCCCGCCGGCGGCGCTGGAGTAGAGGTGGCCCGGAGGGAAGATCTCGAACTCCACGCAGTCCTCGTTCAGCGCCTTCATCTCGGACGATATCCAGACGGCGCCTGTGCATGACGGCGACAGCCAAGGAAGAAGACGAGAAAAACAGATGAAACATCATCAGTGAACTCAAGTCAAGTCTCTCTCTCTCTCGGTTCCGGTCACAGCAGAGACGTGAAGAATTGAAGCAGAGTGGTACACGGCGGCGTACGTACCGTCGCTGCCCCTGCCGATGTAGAGGGGGTTGACGCCGATGGCGTCGCGGGCGGCCATGTACGTCTTGGTGCGGGTGTCGTAGAGGACGAAGGCGAACACGCCGTCCAGCATGTCGACGAAGTCCTCGCCGTACTCCTCATACTTTTGGAGACATCACACAACAGCGAAAAGCAGTAACGTCAGTATCAGTACATCCAGCTACGTTTAATCGTTTTCATCTCCTTGATTACGTTCCGCAGGGGCGGATTTCGGTCTCACCAGCGGGATGATGACCTCGCAGTCGCTGCCGGTGCTGAACGTGTGCTTGGAGGCGAACTGCTTCCTGATCTTCTTGTGGTTGTAGATCTCTCCATTGGCCTTCAATTCGATCCCCACCCAGCACAAAAGGTTTAGTAAACAGCAAACTAGATAGACGTGACAGCTCTTGTCACATGTGACGAACTGACGATGGATTGATGGATGAGTTAGTTCTCTTACCACGACGACGATGGTCCGGTCCGCGTTGTACAGCGGCTGGTCGCCGGAGAGCGGGGAGACGATGGCGAGACGCTGCTGAGCGAGGAAGTTTCCCTCGCACTGGTACAACCCGGACCAGTCGGGTCCCCTGTGCTTCAGCCTACAATATCACACCGGACCAAGTCTCCCGGTCAGAAAGAACCAATCCGTCCCCAACAGAACCATGCAAGTATACGCATCACGGCAACAGCGAAAAATAACATCTAAACCCATGGGTCTTAATGCACAACGAAGATTCCCGTGTTCCTTTTTTCTGGGTCGGTCCTTTGTTATTACTGTCTCATCCTTACGATTCCTATGCGAACCCCTCACAAAGAGACAAAAATACATAAACAAGGACAAAACCACAACAACCACCACACCCCCATGAGGCCGTGGCCATGATCCCTACGCCTCTTCACTCTAGCAAAGTTCAAGAGCGGTAAGCCGGTGGGTGCATGACAAGTTGGTGACCGGAACAGTGAACACGTACGCACGCACGTGTCGCACCGGCACGTTCATCACCCATCACCCTCGTGATCGATGATCATCATGCATGCGTCCGGCTAAAATATGGATAAGAGAATTAAGATATTGTGCATGTGCAGCGCGCGGGCGGGGGTGTGTGGCGTGCTTGCCTGCGGGAGCAGGAGAGGATGTGAGCCCTCTTCGCCTGCGACCAGTCGGCGGCGCCGAGCACGGCCAGGATCCCGCACATGGTGGCGCCCGGTGGTGGAACTAACGGCGAGGCCGCGAGGATTACTACCGAGATTGAGACGGTGGATGGATGCGTATGGGTGGGGAGTGTGATGCTGTGCGCTGCTGAGATGCGGGCCGAGAATTTATAGCCGGCGCGCGCGGCTCCGGGGCCTCGCGTCTGCGACGCCGGGGGGAGCACGTGGCGGGCGCCGGTTCGAGCGGCCTCGTGCGCGAGAGGATAATCCCCTCTTGGGGATTCGGATGCGGCGGTCTAGTCAGCGTGGGGCCCGGCGCGCGCGTCATGCCACGGATCGGGCCGTCGGATCACGGATCAAGGGTGCCGTGAGGCTGGGGACTGGAGGGTGAGCCCTGCACCGTGGGGAGGGGTTGGTGGGGGCTACTCCCTCTCTTAAGGGCAGGTGCAACAGCAGACGAACAGCAGATCATAAGCTAGCTATAAACATATTTTAAAAAGATAAAAATAGAGAGAGGCGGACTATAGATCTGTAGTCAGCTAGATCACGGACTCCAAGATGTGTAATGTATGTATGACAGGTGGGACCATGTATTAATAATGTAGTAAGCAACTATTGTATGAACTGGCTTACATTGACTATAAATAATTTGAAGTTAGTAGTTGGCTATACTATTAAACTTGCTCTAATGTTTCATCCATCTATTTTTCATAGTCATATTTTATCTTGCCACAATGACAAAAATAAGTAATTCTGCTTATCATATATTTAAATATACTACTAGTTATTCCTTGTAAACAAGCGATTCATTAATATTTATATTTCTCGATGCCCATCTAGCCAATCTTGTATGCAAGAATGGAGAGCCACGCATTAAATCCGAGAAAATCATTAAGATGATAAGTGATTAGATTGAAATATACCTATCAAAATAAATTTTTCAGATTTAAAAATATGCTTATCAAAACTAGATGGAGGGAGTATTAGATGTGACACTTACTAATACAATGAATCTAGATATATTTACGAATCTGAAATATAATATGTTACTACATTTAGTACTAGATTAGAATGAATCTGGACATATCTATGAATCTGGACTTGCCGATGAACGTGGACATACTTGTTCCGTTTCTGGGATGAATTTGAGCATCCCGCACGGGGGACCGCAGGATTCACCAATGGCCGGCCGCTGCGCTCTGCTGCCATGTGATGCGATGGATCGATGGTTTGTTATGCGAATGTGATTAACCAGTTTTGTTTTCCATCGTTGGGAAATTTGCGTCGTGGATGGTGATGCAAATGGGGCCATTATTGAGAGCATCTTGGCTGTGTGATTAACGTGTCATTGGGCTGATGGTAGGGAGATTCGATGATCCGCCGAGTGAATTTTCTAAAGTATCTCTCTCTCATCATGGATTAATAGAAAAATCATATATTGCACTTCCTCTATCCTATCCTATTTTGATCATCTCTTAACAAGTATCTTTTCTTTTATTTGCGCAAAAGTAAATATATATCATTGAATACGTCGTATGTAACTAAGACTAACTTTTTTTTTGCACAATGACATACAGTATTTAAAGCATGAGTAAAACCACGGGACACAAAATGATATAGCTCCTTAACCGATAAAGATTAATTTAAGAATGATGTATATTTTGGCATCCTTAGTCTTGGTGTCTTTTGCTTAATAGTAGAGTTAACTGCCACCTATTAGTCTATTTTAAAGCCAATATATATAATAAATTAGTTATAAGGGCGTTTTTAAATTTTCTTTGCCTCTCTTTTACTTTCACTTATACATTCAGTGTATTTATCTTGGAACACATGCAAAGCTAGCTCCTACATAAGAGCCAACATTTTTTATTATTTTTATTATCTCTCTTATTCTTATAAGTATATAGTTACCTTATAGTCCATTACTCCCTCCTTCCTAAATTGATTATCATATAATGCAATTCAAATTTTCTCAAATTGGTCATGATAGCTAAATATTAGCTTCAAATTATCTATAGCTAATCTAATAACCCATTTATACAATAGTTATCTATAAAAATATACTACACCATTAATACCCGGTCCCACCTCTCATATACACACAACGTCTTGGAGTCCATTTTGCAGCTAGCTATAAATATGTAGCCCGCTTTATTCTCTCTTCTCTTTTCTTCTCGTTATGTAGTTATGCTGGCTTATAGCCTGCTATTGTACTTGCTCTGATATAACCGTATGGACACGTATTTCATCGGAACACAATTAATGCAGCATTGGAGAATGTGTACATGCTATGATGTTATTAGAGCGGGTATAGTAGCAGTCTATAAGCTAGCTATAAACATATTTTAGAGAGATAAAGAAAGAGAGAGAAGAGCAGCGGGCTAAGATATGTAGCCAGCTGCAGCACGGACTCCAAGATGTAATGTGTGTATGATAGGTGGGACCAAATATTAATAGTATAGTAAGCAACTATTGTATGAATTGGCTATTACATTGACTATAGATGATATAGAGCTAGTAGTGGGCTATACTATTAAACTTGCTCTTAGAGCAAGTATAATAGTGAGCTATAAGGCTACTATAAGCTTATGTGGAGGAGAGATATAACAAAAAATTAAGGGTGTTGGCTCTCATGCAAGAGCTAGCTTAACACAAGCTCCAAGACAAATGCAATTAATGTATAAGTGAGACATAGAGAGATGAGAAGAAAATTGTAGCCAACCTTATAGCTAATCTATTATATGTGTTGGCTTTAAGATTAGCTAAGAGCACCCGCAATGGTAAAGTAAGATGCTCTCTATAAAACATGTACATCTCAGCAATAGACTAGATTAATAGTAAATCACCTCAATAGAATGTCTATATGGGTATCTATAGCTCTCTAATACATTGCCTCGTTTTTCTCTATAGACTATCTCCAGGTTAGTAGATAGCTTTGATCTCTCTCTCTCTTCATTTAATAACTTTCAAATAGGAAAATATGCTGATATGGATCTCTTGTAGAGAGCCTATAGATAACTATTATGGGTGCCCTAATAGTAGGAAGTGAGCTCTATTATTATCCTTGCTCTTAGCATGATGTTTCGATACATGTAATGTGGGAGAATGTGTGCATCGTGTCCTGATTGATGCGATTTAAATTATCTTTAATCTTGGTGAATAAACATATATGATAATTAATTTGGATTAGAGGGAGTATTATCTTTGCTATTAGAGATGATCAAACTGGGATTGAGGAAGTATTACGTTTAGCTACGGCACCTCAGCTTAATTTTAGCTTGCTTAATTACACAGATTACTGATGGGGTTATCATTTGCACTAAAATATACTACTCGACTCGTTAAGACCCATGCAGCTCATTATTTCTAGTTTAATCAGCTAACCAATAGGGTTATCATTATTTCGAGTTTACACATATCACTGACGGGATTCTGGTTTTGCGAGGAAGCTAAATACCTCCTCTTACCACTGCAGTACCAAGTACATCTCAGCTTGTAAACTGTAGGATGCAGTTTCACATTTTCTGTTATACTTCGGCTGGGAACAGAGACCTTGAACTAAACCAGTTCGCCAATTTGCTTTAGTTATTTTAGCCAGGATCCACGGTGAACCGTGAAAGAAACAAAAGTGAGACAGTTCTGATCGATGGATTTTACAATCAAGCGAGGTGAAGAAAGCTAGAAATGGATTCTCTTTAAAAAAAATAAACGAGTTGCTATCGAAAAGAACGGGTGTTATGTGAAGAACAGACAACGGCACAGGCTGCCTATTCGAGAGCGGCCCTCGCACAATGCCCAAACCGAAAGCGATGTGCCTAATTAACTGCTTGTGTCCCATTCATCTCCGCTTTCATGCATTTCCCTCGCTTGCCGCCCTTGGTGTCTAGGGATGCCGGATGCATTGGAAGTGAAGTTGTCTCATGATACAACTAATGAAAGTTTGTTCCTGCCTCCCCTTATCACAAGGAGCGAATGTGCCATCATATGCCTCGCAAGCAAAATCTCTATCACTCCATTGTATCGTTTGCTCTTCGGCTTATTAGCCATGATTTTTAAAATTTAAAATTTAACTATTGTTTTTAAGTTGATTTTAATGTTTTTCTCCTCGTAGTTTATTATTCAACACTAGCTGTTAAGTTACTGACAATACATGTATAAAAGTTTTATATTTTATCGTTAATGAGCATAATGGCCTATAATCCAGCTAACAACACAAGTTCTCTTCTCGTTCTGAATTAAAATAGGTCGGCCAATCTTTAAAAACATCGGGTCACCAGTTGTTTGATCACTTGAATGTTCCAAGGGAAAAGTTAGGGTTTTAAGCTACAAAGAATTATATGTGGCCATGCCCTTAACAAAATTCCCTTCACAAACAATACTCTGTTTCTTGTGCCTGCCAAAATTGTGTGATGTTTCTCTGGATTTTGAAAAATTGGACCAATATTGAGAACACATTTAATTTGGTGGATATGGTAGTGGATTAGAACACAATCATACTTAGAAATAGTTGTACTGTTTGTATGTTTTTCTTTTGATTAACGTTTTAGAATGCAAAAGGTCAAACGTTCAAAACTTTGTACATGGAGTGTTCGATATACGAAAGTTACATCACTAAATTTGTTTTAGAACACTTCCACAGTACTACTGTACATTTTAAAACACTTTGTTTAGAGTTTGATATATCCACTGGAAGTTGCGCTAAGAGAGAAGTAAAGATGGTTTCAGTAGTCAGGAATGAGGTAATCAAATAGGTAACCATAGGGGGGCGAAGGTCAGAGTGGATTATACGAGTATAGTCTGTATAGATCATCGAGTACCTTTGAGGTGGCCTTTAATTTATGAATTTTTTTAAAACACAATCCAAACACGGGCGTTCATAACGCGCGCACCTCTATGAACACATACACATATACCCTACCCTTATGAGTACCTCCGAAAAATGGACCGATATATCTTGAGATTATAGCCGTCATCACGGACGTCTCACTGTTGACAGGTAAATCGCCTACCACTGAAAGAATAATTGGCCGTAAATGTAAGCATCCATCTCAAATTTAGAATTTGAACCCAGATAGACTGGTTTCATCAAAATAGACCTAACCAATTGAACAACGCTCATTTTACTATTTATGAGTTCTATACTACATATATAAAAAATATTATTGTAGTAGTATAAAAAGATTCGGTTTGTTGGATTAGAAAAGATAAATGGTCTACATAGATTCTATTATCAGAAGAGACCATAGTTAAACATCTCTTCAAATTGCTGTGAGTGAAGAAAATAAATAAATTACCTTAAAATTCCGAAAATATTTGAAAACTTCTACTACAAAATGTAAGTAAAGACAAATCAATATTGTAATCTGGTTCTTGTAAATATTAATCTCTATCTCTACAACTTAAAAAAAAATAAGAGGTGCTTCCATCGTCCGTCAAAAAAATCGGGTGAAAAAAAACCAAATTTGTCCGAAAAAAACAGGGCGGAAAAAAGGAAAAAAACCAAACCTGTCCGATAAAAAAAGGCGAAAAAAGGAAAACCGGGTGAAAAAACCAAATCTGTCCGATCCAGAAAAAACCGGGCGAAAAAAAGAAAAAAAAACCAAACCTGTCCGATCCAAAAAAGGGCGAAAAAAGGAAAAAAATGGAACCTGTCCGATAAACAAAAACGAATCCAACTCCGTCAACGTGGTAAAAAAAGGACGAAAAAAAAATAAAAAAGAATCTGTCCGATTCTTTATCTCTACTACTTAAAAAATGAAATGTTTCCATCGTTCGTGCAAAAAAAAATCAGGCGAAAAAAAAACCAATCTGTCCGATTCGAAAAAAAAAGAATCGGGAGAAAAAAAATCTTGTGAAAAAAACCGGGCAAAAAACAAATCTGATTCCGTGGACGCGGTAAAAAAAGGGTGGAAAACAATTAAAAAACGAATTATGTCCGATTAAACAAAGAATTATATGTGACGCGGTAAAAAAAAATCGAATCCTATTATATGTAACATGGTACTATATTTCTTTATCTTCTCTATCTCTATCTCTACTAAACGTTTCTGTCCTCCGTAATAACGAAAAAAGGGCGAAAGAAAACATTAAAACAAAAAAAGAAAGTTTGATTCAATTTACTTTCGTCGTCCGTGAAAATCTTATCTAATCTTAAAGGTCCAGACCGCTCAGCGCTCAGCGCCGTTTGCGCGCCTGCCTAGCCGAACCTCCAACACTGTGGCACAACTTTGCGCCACCCTCGGGTGCGCCACCCAGCCAGCGAAGCAGGAGCCGCTCGGCGGTCGTCACCGCACGCGCTCACTAGCTCACCGGACTGCCATCGCTGCCTTCGCCGTTGTTCTGCTCGCTCGTCGCCGGAGAGAAATAGGATCGGGAGAGAGGGATTTAGGAGCTAGGGTTTTGCCCGTCTCTCTCGGTTGGCGCTTCATCTGGCACGGGGACGATCGGAGCATCCATTAGATCGGACGGCTCAGATTTGCCCAGCGTCAGACCGGCATCGCCGATTACGCTGCGCCCAATGGGCCGCGGAAGTGCATCGGACTGTCCCCGCATATGTGGGCCGCGGTCAGCTGCTCAGCTTGCGGGCTGTCGAATTGACTCAGCTCGACGAAGATGGGCCAGCCCAAGTTTGGACCGGATGAGAAGACCTAGGCCGAATGCAAATTTTATCAAACAATGTGGCTCAGTTGTTTTAAATTAAAGTCTGTCGGATAAACTCCTAAGTAGGCTCGAAAAATAAATCTAAAACTAAATCCTAAATCCTATGCTAATTCATCAAATTAGACTCGGTTCTACCTATTTGTTAATATATCAAATTAGACTTGTTTTTTTTACCTATTTGAGGTTTTAAAGGTGTCACACTATCAAATCAAATGGTGTTTTTCCCGTTGCAACGCACGGGTACTATTGCTAGTAATAATAAAAAAAATGAAATTACTAGTTAATTCTTATTGTATTAGTAATGGTTTTTTATAGTGACACAAGTAAACATCGCTCCTTTCCTTCCTGTAGTAAAAGATTGAGATTAATTAACTTTACATGGTTGTAGATGACGTCTTACCTCCTATGATGTAAGATGAACATTAACCATCGGATCAATAAAGAATAATAAGATGGATGGTTCACAAAGTTTCGGTCTACCATAACAAAATCCCCAAATTAATCTTGGTGCTCATAAATTATATATAGTTGTGCGCATTCTTAGTTGGTGCAAAGGAAACAATCTATGTTCACACAACATTTTAACTTGATAAAGAAAATGGTTAATTTGATCCATACCAGTGCAAATGTGCTGTATTGAAAAAACACCACTACTATTCATGAAACCGGGTAGATGCCACTACAATCTTCTAAAATTAGAACCGTGCCACTCCATCAAGATTTTCATCATCGCCATCACATGGTCGTCTCGTGTCCCCAGCCCCATCCCTCCACCGCTGGCTCCAGGCTTGTCCCTCACTGACGATCTCCTCCGTCCACATCCCTCATAGCTCCCTCTCCTCAATCCCCTGCCGTCTCTTGTCGGAGAACTTATTCTCGGACCGAAAGATGGCACGGCGAAGTCGAGCTTGCCGCACAAGACCATATTCTCCAGTTGCAGGCCGAGCACGCACATGACGAGGCACGACGCTCCGGCCATATCCAACGGAGCTAGCCCGTCAGCGGCAGTGCTAGAGATCTAGGTGGAGGCCGTTGAGCGCGGCGAGAGTGCTCCTCGGCTGGACGTGCTCCTCTAGCGTGTGCATAGCGCGGAGCTCGGTGTCCCGCACCTCCACTGCTGGCTCCAGGCTTGTCCCTCACTGACGATCTCCTCCGTCCACATCCCTCACAGCTCCCTCTCCTCAATCCCCTGCCGTCTCCTGCCGGAGAACTTGTTCTCGGACCGAAAGATGGCACGGCGAAGTCGAGCTTGCCGCACAAGACCATATTCTCCAGTTGCAGGCCGAGCACGCACATGACGAGGCACGACGCTCCGGCCATATCCAACGGAGCTAGCCCGTCAGCGCCAGTGCTAGAGATCTAGGTGGAGGCCGTTGAGCGCGGCGAGAGTGCTCCTCGGCTGGACGTGCTCCTCTAGTGTGTGCATAGCGCGGAGCTCGGTGTCCGCATGCAGAGTTCCTTCCTGAGCTTGCCAACCATGATCTTGTCTCCTCCTTCTCCAGTCATGCCGCCCCCTTCAACGCTGCAAAACACGCCTCCATTTCGTCCATCCCGCCTTGGCAGTGGGGAGAGCATCAGGCCGCTTCGGCTTCGGATCCGATGGTCGGGACATGAGCGTGTCGAAGCATCCGACGAGTTCAGCATCAAGGGGATCTGCTGCGCCGCGTGGAGGAGCACTTCCACCTCCGCCTCATCGTAGTCGGAGGCAGCCGTCTTCTGGCCGCAGCCTCGCCATGGAGGAAGGGATAGGCGCGGAGCAGCAAGTGCCGTCCACGACCATTGCATGGAGTCATCGCCACCCACGACCACCGCCTAGCCTTCCCGGAGCTCGCCGGCCAGCCTCCGGTGCGGGCTTACTACTTGGAGACAAAGACGACTAGTATTGACTTAGAATGAAGACGCAGTGACATAAAGTGTGACCGAGATGAAAGAAATCGTGATGGAATGGCACGGTTCAAATTTTAGAAGATTGTAGTGACATCTACCCGATTTTGTGAATAGTAGTGGTATTTTTTCAATACGACATAGTTGCAATGACATGGATCAAATTAACCTTAAAGAAAACCCATGCTAGATCCAAAACATACTGTAATGCATGCCCACTAGGATTGATGTAACAAGCATACAAAACGGCAAGAGGGATGCAAGTGGTTCGAGTTTACTTGGTTATCCATAGAGCAAAAGAGAAACATGTAACTCTTTGATTTTTCTTTTAAAAAAACGTGTGTCCTTGTAATATATCCAGTCAGACCTTCTTGGTCCCACTAAACAACAAATGAGCGAGATGTTGATTGTTCCTCCATTTTCATTAATATATACCCAACAAGTACGATCTCACTCTCTTTTGTCACCAGTTTGATAATCTATTGTGCTTTTTATGTAGAAAAAAAGGTCGAATTGTAACCCTTGCTAATACTTGTAGAAGTTACCAAGTTGAAGTGAAAGTTAATTATGCATGCAATTAGTGACGGAACCGGAATCTTTTTAAGCCTAGGACTCAATCGATATAATTTACATAATTTTATCTTTATCTTTTAAAATTTTATAATGCAATTTCAATTGATATTTAGGTTCGGAAATAGGGCTGCAGCCCTAGCTATCATACTCTTATAGTTCAATATCCGTCCCTGCATGCCATAGCATGGAACAAATATAGAGAAAAATTAAGACAACATAAAACTAATAAGATGTATTGATTGCATATTTTAAATAATCTACTATACATTTTATTAGCTGATGAGTGGCTCATACATCCAGCCCCACTAATTAATGTTCCTAAACGAGTTGTTATGCAGTTGGGGCCTTGGCCCTTGGGGGATATATGCAAAAATTAACCTAAATGCAGCTCAGCACCTGTCCTCGTCATGCTTAATCATCGTACCCAAAGACGAGAAAAAGAGAGAAGACGTAAAGATTGAGAGTGAAATCGATACCGATCGACAACGACGTACAATACCGTCCAAGTTAATTAACCACGAAATTAACCTCCTTCTTCTATCAATGTTATTAACGTTTAATTAACAGACGCATCGATCTGACGTCGCCGATCGTCCGTATTATCTATCGAGAGAGCGGTAGCTAGCTGCAATCATAGCCACGGCCAGAATGATAGACGTTTGATGAGGTTTTCAGAGACCAGAAGCCATTCATCTCATAGGCCAATGCAAGCTTAATTAGGACTAGATTGTCTTGACTTGAGCACTCAATCATGCAAGTAAACTCCCGTACGCGGCGATAACAACCGGCCGGCCGGGCTTAAATTCGTCTACTTCCCTAGCCCTGGTCCTAGGCTTGGGCATACAGCATATGTACGTGATACACATGCCTATCCTACTGCACCAGTATTATTCTTGGATCCATGCACTCTCTTTCTAAAAAAATATATTTTTATTTGTTGGCAGCCCATCGCCATCACAGTTAGTTCTCATTTCCGCTTGATCACAAGCAAGCTAGCTAGCCTTTGGATTTTTAACTTCTTTTCATACGGAACTCTCAATTGGCCATGGCCTCGATCAAGTACGTGTCGATCAATTATTTGTTTTTTCATGTTAGCCTTAGATATATAGAGTTATTTTTGGAATTGCTAAAGAGCCGTAGCAAGTTTTTAAAGTAAAAAACTTTCAAATAATATAATTAACTATAGTATGATTTTAATGTAACTGTACGATATATGTATATTATAACTATAGTGTAAATGTATTGTAGCTATATTATAACTTATATATGAATTATAGTTATAGTACAATACAAGTTATATAAAAGTTACGTGTGTTTTCCATATAAATTATATAAAACTTATAATGTAATATAGTATAGTTACAATATAGTTACTATAATTATACTACTATTAATATATTTGAAAGTTTTGCATCTGAAAAACTTATGGCAATTTTTACAAGTCTTTTTTTACTGGGAATATTTTTGCAAGACTAAAGAAACTAACTGAAGTTCAGTATACATGCTTAGAATGTTTAAGTTGCTCTTCAGCTCATCGGACACTCCTTTTCATCCTAAAATAAGTCAACTTAAGATAGAATGAAACATTTTCTAATTCAACGAATTTGGATATGCATGTCTAGATTCGTTGGATTAGAAAATATCACATTCTATCTTAGGTTAGTTTGTTTTGGGACGGATGGAGTAGAGTAGATGCTTTTCTTGAGCACACATGTGCAGTCTAGGTCAGCATCGATGGCGACTTGCCATGCCATTCCGTAAGTGAAGACAATCGAGCTAGAGCCATGACAATGGTGAGGAGGACGGGCATGGATGGACATGCAGATATGGAGCAGAATTGATTGAAGTTGGCCAAGCAAGTCCATAATTCCTGAAACACATTGAAGAAATGTATACATGGCTATGGAGAGGGACTAAGATGATGATGGAGGGAGTGTAGTACACTGTACACGGACCACACTTCCAGTAGCTAAGCCAGGGTAGGATGGCACAAAAGAGAGATGTACGTGGTACAGCCCAAGAACAAGAAAGTGGAAACTTAACTGAAGGCATCTCTGTTCCATGTGTACAGGATCCCAAAGCTTTGTTTCAAGGTGTGCAAGGTTTACATGAATGTGTGTCTTCTTTCCAGCGAAAGGGATGTGTTAATACGGAGTACTTAATTTTTGGTTGTCGATAGATCGACATGCATGCTTGGATTTAAAAGGATTGTGGTTTTTAATTCATTTTTAGAAATGAGAAAAAAATTGATACAAAGAACAAAGTTTAAATTGTCCAAATTCCATTTATTTGAATGTGCGAGAAATAAGTGATCTAGCCACCTCAAAGTGGGTTTACCAGAGTAACCTACTTCGATGCTATGTATTACCCGCATCTTGGATGGAGATGACTGACGACTAACGAGGTGCATGGGGGAAGTAGAGGGAAACTATTTTAACAGCTCGAGTGGATGTCCACCCGTTTATTGCATGTCATCTAAATGGTTATGAAAAAAATTGAAAAAATATGAATAAGATAGATCAATATGTAATGTATCAATCCACAAACATGCAAGTTAAAATTCAACTTCTACAAATTGTAACAAAAATAACAAACAAAACTCAAATTACTATATGTATATTTACAGTTAAATTTGTTATTTTTGTTACAACTTGTAGAAGTTGAATTTTAACTTGCATGTTTGTGGAGTGATATATTATATATTGATCTATCTTGCCAATTTTTTTGAAAATTTTTCATAGCCATTTAGTTGACATGCAATAAACGGGTGGACGTCCACTCCAGCTATTAGAATCCATCCCCGGAAGTAGATTCTTGGTTAAACTTCAAAGCATATGCTAGGACTCTTGGGATTAGGTCTGAAACTTATCCTTAGGATTTGCCCTCTCTAGGGTAAAATCAAAGAAACCTTCTATTCTTTTAGGTCATATGCACTCGATTTATTCAAGCATGTACTATATATATGGTCAAAGGGGGCCATACACACTTGATTTATCTTTGTAATTATGCATGAGATGGAGGTAGTATATATATAGTTAGGATAAAATCTGTTGTTGTCCGCATTAATTTTTACAAATTAAAGGTATTTCTAGAGAAGAAATGGTATATAGAACTTTTGTCCATACACTATAATTCATACCATTGTCAAAATTTGAGAAATTTCACCCAGCAATCTTTCCTTTTCACTCAAAAAGTGCGTGTACAGTTGGTGCCTCTAGACAAACCACTGACCAACTTGCAATTTGACTTTATATGTAGATGGTTCCCCACTTGAGTTTGTCCGTCATGCTGAGCTTAGTACTGGGGACAAATAGGTCACAATAGACACCACATATGAGACGTCTTCGTTTATGCACAGAGCCTACCTTATAGGTACTATGTTTTTGGTAAATAGCTCACCCTTCTACAAGCAATAGACAATGAGACGAAGCAGTGAAGTGTCCACCCTAGCTAATTGGGACGGTAGCTCCAATCCATTGTAGTACATGCATGCTGAGTGATCACTGAGCAATTATCGACGGTCCATGCAAATTGGCAGAATAATTGAGCTATACATGTCATCTTCGTGAAAGATACTATTAATCAGCAAATGAGCACAATCCACTCATACATGACATTATACCCATCACTATACAGAGGTCACAAGCATCGCAAGTTCATCAGATCTAGAGATTTTGACATTTATTAGGTCCCTGCATATATCAAAATCATTCTTTTCCGTCCCATTTTTCACTGTACATATCCACATTTTCTTTAAGAAAAAAGAGAACAGAGTATGCGCTCTGATAGTACCGTTATCCACCTACTACCCTAAGAAACAAAATTACATTGTTGCATTTGTTACTTAATAACTAGAGCTGCTATACGTACGATTTTCTTGCGTACAATGCTCATACGACGTAAAGGTTCTATTCTAACCCGTGATATTCATGGTCTATGTTCATGGTCTGTTTTACAACAAAGAAACCCATGGTCTGTTCACCATCCATTTGCAACGTACTAGGATCGTACATATAAATCGTATGCATAGCATTTTCCCTTATTAACATTAATTCATAATTGTTAGAATGGAACTTTATTGTCTAATATTTTAATTAGTATTATACTACTATGACCGATTCCAGCTCTCGATTCTTTTGCAAAAATATATATGTTAAAAGTGGTGCATATTATTTAAAAAATGATAAAACCAAAAAGAGCATAGACAAGAAAGAAAGAACAGTGTGACGGGACCATTGTTCCTTATCCGACAATGCTTATTACAGCCTTTTTTTTTCTCCACGTTTTACAAAGCCATACCCTCCCAAACTAAGAGGGAACATCCAATCCATCAAGCTCTCGTGGATTGAAGTTTCCAGTTCAATTTCAGCCCAGGAAAACTGGATATGAATGAAATTCTGTTACAAAATTGAGCAGGGATTTTGGCATCCCATCTGTCAAAGGGGAAAAAAGAAGGCGTTGATTGATTCCATGAAGCTGGCGAGGCAACAGCAGAGTTGTGCAACCTGTTCTCGCTGAAGTAGCCAGTTTCTTCACGTAACCGTACTCTCTCTCTCTCTCTCTCTCTCTGCCACGGCGACATGAATAGACTCTGGACCTTTTTGTGGCGAACCAACGCTGCTTATCTTGGATCCTCCAATGGCAGCGGCCTGTCCAACTCATGCTTGCCTCCCAATTATTTGTCCACATGTATGTTTGGTACCAGGCTGACAGTAGACGACGGGGACATATTATCCATGCCACGATCTAGAGTAGTTTATATGATATTTCAGTCTTTTTGTATTAAAATTTTTCACGAATGCGCAAAAGAATCGCACGTCAATATATTAAAAGAAAACAGAGTTTTGGTTACATAATGCAAACGGTCAAAATACCATTGCCGGGGGACAGAGAAAAAAAAAGGGAAAAAGACTATGAAAAAAAAACTCTTAAGAAAAAGTAACAACTCCTATCAGGGGGAGGGTGGAGCTAGAGCCCCACTAAACTCCCAGCAAATCCTCAAAAACAGCAGCACCAGCAGAAAAAGCAGAAAACCACACATATCCTTCTGAACGGATGGACTCCAGCACCACCGAAATTGAACGTGGCTTCACATGTCATGTGTTATTGGTTCCATTTGGTTGCATGGTGGGTTTCAAAAATGTCACGCAGTAACAAGACAGTGGTAACGCAAGTAGGAGGAAGAAATCAACATGACAACATATATAATTGAAAGCAAAATGTCCATGGGCATTAGAGAACTTGGATAGTTCAGCTATGAGAAAAAAAATTACCCCCTACAAGCGATCTCCACATTTTATTTGTCGCACAAATGACGTGTTTATCAGGGCTAAAAAGACAACTAAACTTATTTCGTCAGATCTTTCTACATGTGGTAGCTGGCCGTGTGATCCGTTCATGGCACGCGAAATGGATTTATATTAAACCGCAAATAATTCACACGGCGAATCTTTAGAGAGCGAGGACCATGCTCATTATACAAAGCAAAATCATGCAATCATCAGCGTGTCATGATCGATAGATTTGACTAAACTTTTGCTTAATTGCCAGAAATTAACCTAGAAATTTTCCATTGGGCGGAGCAATAATGCCATTATTCCGCGTCAACAATGTCGGTTAGTAGCCGTGATGATTTCACTCACCTGGTATTTAATTTACTGGTTGCGTTACTTATCTAGAAAGTTCGAGCAACGACGTGTGTAAAAAATATCCCCCATTCTCCTTTTTTTTTTTTTTTGATAAACGCATATACACTGCTATACGCACACACCATACATCCACGAATGTGGATACATTTAAAGAGAGGGAGACCAAGAACAAAATTGGCCTTAATGAATTCTCATTTAAAAGCATGTCTGGATTTTCTCTGTTTGGAGGATAGTGATTCTGGATTTTCGTTTACACGCTTCCTAAGCACTTAAAAGGTATTTTGTGTAAATTTTTTTATATAAAATTTTCTTGAAATATTATTTTAAACAACTGTTTTTAACTTTGTAGTAGTTAAATCATATTATCCATCGACAAGGATTTTCTACATCTAGGTGCCATGGCACCCATCATTTGTATGCGACTCAAATGGTTATAGAAAAAATTAAAAAAATTTAGTAGCATCGATTGTGTTAATATAAGTCTATACACAAACATGAAAGACTAAATTTGATCTACAACTAGAGAAAAATAATAATAAAATCAGACAGTGAATAGTATCCTATAGCGCAGATAAAATTTATCATTTTTGTTTATTCATATGTAGATCTAATTTATACTTGCATATTTGTATAGTGTCTTATATTATCATAGTATATCTTATTAAATTTTATAAAATTTTTACATAACTGTTTAAACTACATGTATACACCTAATGCCAGAAAATACTTTTCCTATTATCCATCGATATACTTCAGCTATCTCAAACGGACCGATGTCACCGAGTGCGACAGAGCGACAGTGGCTCAACCTTTCAATTCAGGTAAAGGGCAAGAGCAGCTTATCAATACTCAAAGTTGATTCCTTGTCAGGCATGAGCATCTCTGATAGATGTGAATCACGCTTGGACAGCTAACTGGGAAAAGTTCATTGGATTATAGTGTATATTAGTACTAATCACTTGTTAATGATTATAGATCAGTTGCACAAGCAAAGTGCAAAACTGCTTCCGTTTCGCTATAACAAATTACTCGATGCCGCTACAGACCGACCGAACCGATCCAGCCGTGTGCCTGATCCAGATCCTCAATTAGCCCTGAACTGGCGTCATCATATATAGCTCAGATTTAAATATAAAACAGAAGAAGAAACATTCCAAGTCAAATAGCTCAGCTTGCTAAAAGTAATGCGAAATCCATGTATGATGATGAGCTGACGAAGCAATATAGAAATGCAACTGCTGACAAAAAGAATAGACTTTTGATAGGGAGGAGCGGTTCCCATTTGATTCTTGGACCTTTTCATAGCGTATTAGATCTGATGGAAATATATTAATAATCCCATCTCCAAAAAATATGATATGTACGTTTAGTGCAAGTGATACAAGCTACTGCAAGTCGCAAGTTGTGTGCAAGCAATGCATCACGGTATGATCAGTGCAGAGCAGAGATCTTTTTGGAGCAATTCGAAGGACACCATGGATCATGGATGCCTCTTCCAGGAACGAAACGTGCAGTCGGCGAGCGCGAAGTGTTTGTGTGTTCAGTCAGAGGAGAGGAGTCGTCTGCTCCTGCTCCGAACGGTTCGTTTCAGCCTCACTCAAGGGTCACTGTTAGATCAACGATCGATCGACGAAAAGTGAATTGTAAGATTATATGTATCTTCTTCCCGCATATGCTCGCAGAATCATAAACAAGGCTAACCGTCACCTGAAGATCAAGGGCTTGTTCACTTTGTTACTATTTTTAACCTTATCAAGTTTTGGCATTCCTAAATTTTAGCAAAGTTGTCAAAATTTTGGCAAGGTTGCCAAATTTTGGTAAGATTTCATATGTACTTACTAAAATTTGACAACAAACTAAACATAGCCAAAATTCTGGTAACTTTGCTAAAAAAATAGTATGGTTGAAAATGGCATCAAAGTGAACAGACTCCAAAAGAGTTATAGACATAGATAGGAGAAAAAAATTGTCATTGACTCTTTTGATCTTCCTGATCAGGCACTAGCTAGGGAAGTCAGCAGCAGAGCTCCAATCTTACGGCAGCGAAGGGCCAATGTAGAGCTACTAGCGAGCAAGAATGCAAGATGGTAGGTAGGTTAGTACGCCATAGTACAAGCCTGGCACTTGAACGAGCAATTGGCCGCGGAGACTTTGAAGCGCTCAAAGGTCGTTGTAACCTTCGCGGTTCAAACGGTTTGCTTCGCGGCGGGGGATCTTGTTCTTACGACTTCGCATCACCCAGGTTGGGATCAATCATTGGACTCCCCTTTCGTTGACACCTCAATAGTAAGATCGTCAGATCGAGCAAGCAACACCACCAACAAAACAAATGGAAAAGGAGAAACTTTCTTCGTCTCTGACTAAGGATTTCGCATGACTCACTGCCCGCTGCTGGTCAAGAGTTGCAATTGGATTTTCAAAGGCCTCGTTTGGATGGGCCTCAATAGTGGCCCATACATGATTCCCTGCCAACAAGGCCCAAATCGGCCTGCGTGCTAGGACGTGCACAGGCTGAGACTCTTTCCCAGCCTGGCCCAACAAACTGGACATCCCGATTCGGCGGCCCGTAGGCTCCGGCCGCTCGGCTTCCCCCGCTGCAAAAACAGCCCAACGTCCCGTGCCACACGGCCTAGCGCCTCGCCGCGAAAATCGCTGGGCCTCCTCTCGCTTCGCGCCGCCCGCCCGCCCGCACTGCGTCGCCGCCGCCGCCGCCGCTGAAGAAATAGGTCAGGTATTCTCCGAAATTTCTGTTGAAGTTGTCAAGGACACATGACACAGCAGACGTACTCCCTCCGTTTCATAAAAAACCAATATGGTACATTCTAGTACTACGAATCTGAATAAAGATCTATATAGATTCGTTATATTAGGATATGTCACTTTTAATTTTAGATTGATTTTTTTATATTACGGAGAGTAAAGGCCACCAGCAAACCCTTGTTGGTCTTGGGCATTATCTAGGTTAACCTCGAGCTCAAGTGCTCTACGGGTACCTGTAACCTACCTGCCGATGCTTCTGCTGCTACGGGACCGACCTGCAGCAACCTAGTTGTGGTTGGAGTTGGAGCGTACAACGTGCGTAGAAAGACAACACCCTCGGTTGGGCGTCCAGGTTTTATATTTGGGAAAACTTTGTACCTGCAACTGGTGGGCTTCGGTTCCAACTTATAAAAAAAAATAAAGTTCAACCCAAATTCAGCAACAGATTGATGTGCATGGAGGGTGTGGTTTGACTTGAAAACGTTAGCTGCGTGTGCCTGCTTTTCTAGCTCCTCGCGTGGTAGCCTCCACCTAAAATGTGGGGAGCTGCCTCCTGCCTTTGCCACGGGCTTCTGAGCTTGACAAGGCACCGATCGATTTCATCTCTTCTGCAAAGAAAGCGCAAATAATGTTTCATTCTGACCATCTTATGTGCCTTGCTTAGGTAGATTGTTTGGTCCAAACGCAAGTTGTAAACTAGTCTAGTCTAGTGCTGCATTTCTGCTCAATTGCTCATCGTGGCGTCCATACTGGTGCTGCATGCGACTAGTCCGGCACAAAAACGCCATGTCGGAAGCATATGCAAAAGCGACGGCCGGTCGTACTTGCCATGCAGTTTCATCCTCTTCTCTGAAAACAAGATCCCATCTTCCTGTGCATTTAAGTTCTCAGACGTTTGTAGCGCACCATTCTGCTAGCAACGTCTGCTCTGTTGGAAAAGGGAATTATCAACTCTTGCCATCTGACAAGCGATCTCAAATGTTTCCCCCTATATATATCTGTGTGTTTTCAACGAGTTCATATTTGTCTGCACGGGCTGTGTGGTCACTGCCGTAGGCTTGTCAGTTTGTCGATCAACCTGCATTTTCAGAAAACTGATACTGTCGCAGGTACTCCTACGTGTATAGGCTTGAGAGCCACGCAGAAATACAAGTACGTTGTCCTCTGTTTAGGTCCTTCAAACAAACAATGAGACAACAATCTTGCCGTACCCATGTATGCATGTGAAGTCTCTAGCCCGTGCATTGCTCGCAGGATAATCCGATAATGCATGCCTGAAAATTATTGACATGAGGGTACTGTAAATCAACGCCATGTACTGTACTCTTCCATTGGTTGATCGATCTGAAGTTCTGAACTCGTCACCATCAGCACGGCGTTTTCAGATCGTATCCGACCCTTGTGTGCCACGGCAATTTAAATCGGCTGGATGGACAATTCATCATCATATCATTGCCCACTCTGCTTGTACTGAACTCCTCAATCCTTTGGTACTTTTAACTCTCACAGGCACAGCTCCTCTCTCCCGAGAGAGAAAGTTACTCGCGAGCTAATGTTTTAGTTAGGGGTCATGTTGGAGTTGGGGATTGCTCTAGCTTGAAGAGAAAACGATCTCTGCCCGGCCATTTTGTTTCCTAATAAGCTTCTGCCTCACTGCTTCTCCTACTACTACTCCTTTTTCTTTTATCTTGCTAGTACAACATATGTTCAGAGGAAGCTAGCTAACATGGGGTTTGCTTCCATCCCACTTTGTTCAAAGCCTAAGCTATATGCCCCCTTACAAATTTGCAACTTTACATCTCCCATCCGTCGATGTGTATATCGCCTTATTGACCAGACAAAAACTAGCTACCACTGACATGTGACATTTAGACATTGTGACTGACCACCCTGATCGATGGGGCCGCTTTAGCTGCCTGAGAAGATTGGGTGGTGCGGCTGCACCGTACACTACGCATGTTTGATCCTGCATTTTTTTTTCTTCTCTTGCTTTTATTTCTTTTTTTCCCGCGAAATATGATGCATCGTACATGCATGTGTGCATCACATACACGCAGTGACATTCATCAGCATCATATCACCTGTTGCAAGCACCAATTTATAGCAGCTAGTCACAGGCTAGAGAACAGTTTCATTTACGCTGAGTACTATATGAAGTGAAGTCACTTCATTTATGTGTGATCATTCAGTAATCAGTATTGTAGTAGAACTACTAGCTAGCAGAAAGGAGATCGAGATGGTACAGTACTAATTGAATACTGAATCTTGAGAGCAACAGTGAAAGATGATCAGATGATCGTGTCCACTGTCCACCGAAACTAGTACACCGTTGGGTGCATGTCGAAACTGCCGGAGTACCATCTGTGAGGTATACACCAAACGCCATGAATAAGTGTTCCTTCTTGTTGACCCCAGCTGAGTTGAATATATAGTGTGCATTCGATATTCTTGAGCGATAAGATTATCGGTTAGGTCTTTTCTTTCGCTAAAGAAAAGAATTAGCTAGCAAAGTTATCAGCAAGGTGCTTTACATTTCACAGTGGGTCGGGTGAAGTTTTCAGTTTGATCAAAAGCAACCTCTAGCTCTGCAACATTTTCACAACATATATGGAATCATGGATCCGTTAGTAACATAAAGTAGTTAATCTCTCTTTCATGGTTGTTATGATCTTACATTTGTATATGCTCCGAAAGTAGGAAGAAAAGCTAAAACAACCCTACATGAATTGTATTGTAGTGGCGTTCTTCAGAAGACCAAACATGTTTACAAGTATAGGCACTCCAACTAATGCAAGTGCGAGCTAGTAGTAACTACACAGGAATGATTGGTCATCACATAGTACGGTTCTGTTGAAGCATAGATATCTGATAGGCCAGTACTTGCTCCACTCGTGTGGTTAAACAAAGAGGGGCACATTATTAGGAGTAATAGACAAAAATCGACATAGTTTCTAGCCTACGATTCAAAAAGAGAACCACCCAATTCACTTTTGGGTATTGTTCATCGACTTGACTTGGACTGCCCTGTTATCAGAATTAGGTTCGCTGGGATGACATGATTTAAAAGCATCAATGATTTGCACCTAAAATGTGAATGACATATTGACATTCCTACTACTGTAGAGAGAAACATCATTCTGACAAAAGAAACACTACAGAAAAACGAAATTTCCTCCAGCAGTTGCAGAGAGGAACTTTTCATCTCTCCCGTGGTCTTGGATCCTCTATTTCCCACGTTGGCTGAAATGCAAGCTTATTCTGAACTGTCCGTCTGGATGATGGGCGAGATTCAGGTAAAAAAGAAGCATGGTGTTCAGGTTGCATGCGATTCAATCATCTATGTCATGTTCATGGGGAAAAAATTTATTGAGCTGGCCCAAGTGCCTGCTCCAGTGTTCCTGGACTCAATTATAACCAAATCATACTAGCTAGAGTAGTTGACTTCAGCGATGCCGGCTGCGCTACACTCATCGACCAGCAGTGTTGAGAACCCATCATAGCTAGCTCAATGTGACTTTAGGTTATTGAAGTTTTCTTTATTATCTTAACACGAGATGGAGGTCAGAGTGTCAGACCGGGATCTCCATGATGGAGTATAAAACATTGATGTTTGTCCGGTACCTATGGAAGGTTAATTAAACTACGTAGCATATGCCTATTTGGACTGAAGATTGGATCAGGATAGTGGTTCAGCTGTACTTCCCTCAGAATCAGTAAGTATACCGTATAGCACTCAACAAAGCGAGGCAACAGGTTTGGAGTATTCGAACAAGACATAAGTTTGGAGTAATTTGTACCGGTGGTTGCAATCAGAGGGGGAAATGGTGTGTGCAACCGTTTTCTCTATAATAGCATGTTGGGAAACACTTTTAATTGCCTAGGTGGACATCCACCTATTTGTTGCATGTCAACTAAATAGGTATGAAAAAAATAAAAAAAATTCCAGAAAAATAGTAGTAACTGTATGCTAGTAAGAGGATTGGTTCCCATAGGTGTAACCAAACAGCAAAGATACCACCACACTGATCGGTGCTTGTGAGCGAGCACAAGAAGAACTGGACATCTGAACATTCAACTGATTGCTTCCAGCTATGGAATAACCTGAAGAAGGAAAATGGACTGTGTTATACATACATTGCTGTTCTCTCTCTTTTTTTTTAACAGGGAATTGAATTTCTCTGTCTCTCAGAAAACTATCTGTTAAACCTGTAGTTGTTCTCGAAAATAAAAACTGTAGACCTCAATGTAACAAGATGTTACCCATGGAAGATGGATGAGAGCATTTCTCCCGATGAACAACAAAATAATAGAGTGGAAAGTTCCTGATCACGACTTCACGAGTTACAGCAAACTAAACAAGAGCTGGGTCCAAGATGTTTCAGTTTCTTCCGATTTCTCGGATCCATGTCTCCACTCTCCACACATTGTTAATGTTCTCAACTTAACAGAAGAATCATTTTTACAGCAAGTGATCAATGAAAAATAATAGTATCTGACAATGATATTCTTTTGAAAAAAGAAAATATTCGACCCTACATATGCACATCATTTGAGATCTGGAAGTTGAAAGAAAATGATAACAGACAGTGATATCAATTCGTATGCGTACTAGCTAAGACGAGTTGGCGTGACAAGATTGGAAACATATTGAACACCCGCAGAAAAGCACTGTGTAAAAACTGAAACGTGTTATACTCTACAGAAACAGGACAACCGACTCTGAAAGATGCACCGATTCTCTGATTTTTTTGCAAGGCTATTCTGTGACCTGAAATTTCAGTCCCTATGCTGTACACGGTGCTTTCATTTTCCCCCTGTAATATCCATTTTCTGCTCGAAACATTGGTCCTATTAAATCAACCTCTGACCATGACTAACATCACTTCCTGAACAATGCTTTTCGTAGACCAATCCCCCCGAACACTGTCGATCGGAACAATTCGACATTCTGCAGTTTCCTCCTGCTGCAACACTATCTGAAAATCGGAACGATTCAGGCACCGTATCGTTGTCTGATTCGTCGATTCGTTCCATCATTAGTGTGTTCACAACGCAAAGACGATGACTGTAGTAGTATCTGCGTGCTGATTACATCCAAATACAGAATGATCATCTCCGAGAATGCGAAAGGGGGGCAATTGACGTAGCCGCCCCCGCCGTTGTTTGCTTCCCCATCTCGCACTCTTCCGAGACAGCCACGGCCTACCCACTCACATCGCATAAACAAAACGAGTACTTACAACCATACGAGTATACACCATAATACCATATACTCCACCCCTGTATCCCGATAATGAAAACGAAATGTATGATATAGTAGGCATATAATTAAAACATGCAACGAACAAATAGAATACTAGTAGTAGAATACACACACGCACATTGCCTGTGTTGTTACATGTGTACAACAGCTTAACCTCCAAACCCCCCATGGAAGCTTTGCAGCCTTGCATGTTACTCATTTGACCCACCCCTCAGTAGTAGTACTACCCTCTATCTCTCTATATACAAAATGAAAGGGAATGAGATTCAATTAAGCAGCTAGAACAGGGGGGAGTTTACAAGTGTTGGTGGAGGGGAAGAGATCTTGCAACCATAAAAGAAGAAAGCAGGCGAACCAAACCAAACATACCAAAGGGAAGCAAAGAAAAGGGCAAACATCCAGCAAAAGTCACCAAACTTGTAAAGGGATCGACACATATATAGGAGAGCGAGGTGTCCAGTCGAGAAGGACAGCCAGGCCAAGGAGCTCCTAGCCTCCTAGCCTACACAGAGCTAAGCAAAGAGGCAAAGAGCTCAGCAAGAAGCTCCATTAATCCATTCCATATACTCATATAGAGAGGAGGAGGAGGAGGAAGAGGAAGAGAGGGGAAGCAAAGCAAGAAGCTTTTTTTACTTCTCGGGTTTGCAAGCCACCGGGAAAGGCCGGGGCTTGGTGGTGGTGGTGGTGGTAAGTTTTCTTTAAGCGGCGGAGCGGGAGGCCTTCCTGGGCGCTCCGGAGATGCAGCAGCGGCGGAAGTCGGTGTTCGCCTCGGCGCCGTTCGCGATGAAGCAGGCGGCGCTGGGGGCCGGCGTGGCGGCGCGCAGGAACGGCGCGCCGCTGTCGCTGGCAGCGGTGGTGTTCGCGCTCTTCGTGTTCGCGACGTTCCTCTACAACGAGGACATCAAGTCCATCGCCGACTTCCCCTTCGGCGCCGGCGCGCTCCGCGCCAAGTCCCCCGACCTCCACGTCCTCCAGGAGACCGTGGGCGCCGCGCACCTCGCCGCCGGCAGCATCGCCAAGCGCGGCGAGGAGGTCATCGTCCGTGTCCTCGACGCGCCCGCCTCCACGGCGATGGCGGCCGCCGCCGGCAGCAGCAGCAACAACAGCACGATTGAGGTGGCCAAGGCCAATGCCAACGCCAACGCCAACGCCGCCGACGCCGGTGTCAAGGTGGACGAGGGGCAGGAGAGGGAGCGGGACGTGACGCTCCCGAGCGTCAAGGAAGGCGGCGCCGACGAGGCGAGGCGGCGGGAGGACGAGGAGGCCGCCGAGAAGGAGTCCTCGGCGAAGGCCGCCGCGGCGACGGCGGCGCTGCGGACCGTGGTGAGCGTGCCGGACACCTGCGACCTGTACCGCGGCAACTGGGTGTACGACGAGGTGAACGCGCCGGTGTACAAGGAGTCGCAGTGCGAATTCCTGACGGAGCAGGTCACCTGCATGCGCAACGGCCGCCGCGACGACTCCTACCAGAAGTGGCGCTGGCAGCCGACCGACTGCGACCTGCCCCGGTACGCCATTTCTTCCCCCACAATTTTTTCACGCCATTTCTTGCCCAATTTCGTGCCGTTTCACGCAATTCCGGGTAACCGGCATTGACTCACGCCGGCGATCATCGTCGGTTTCCCAAATTGATGCCGGTTTCTACCCTTTTCTTTTTCTTTTTTCATCAGCATCGGTCGGTCACCTCGAAACGCTAAGTCAGAAATAACCGTAGGAATACTTACGGGCCAAAATTAAGACAAACGTGTCAGGGAAATTAAAATAGAACGTTCGAGATTTTTGAAACGGAACAGAGAGTAGTAGTACCACCATGCCACACCAGTACACCACTCTGGTAGTGAGCTGTGACGTCGGACTGTACTGTGCAGCCGCGCTACCCCCTGTTGGATTAAGCTTTGTTTAATCTAATCACTCAGCATCTGGCTGCTGTTGAAGCAGCCACTACTTAAATCAAACACAGGCACGCCAAATTATTCTCTTTTCCAACCGGGGAACAGCTGCACGCAGCGACGCCCAGTCAGTCACACAGTGGGTGAGTGACGCGAGTAGAATATACTACTACAACTTGCTCTGTATCTGTGTCTCGGCACAGTCTGATGATAGTGGCAAATATAGTTGGCGATCCAACAACGCTGGTTGCTAAATAACGCAGGAAAAGTCTAACGAAAGCTGATGTGGTGTGGGAAAAAAAAACTGCAGGTTCGACGCGAGGCTGCTGCTGGAGCGGCTGCGCAACAAGCGGCTGATGTTCGTGGGGGATTCGCTGAACCGCAACCAGTGGGAGTCGATGGTGTGCCTGGTCCAGTCCGTGATCCCCAAGGGCAAGAAGACGCTCACCAAGTTCGTCAACGGCGGCAACAGCAACATCTTCTACGCACACGTACGTAGCAGGCATCAGCAACGTCACGTACGTACTCCGCTGTCGATCCGACATGATCTCCCCCTGACGACACGGTGTATGTGCTACGTGCAGGAGTACAACGCGACGGTGGAGTTCTACTGGGCGCCGTTCCTGGTGGAGTCGAACTCGGACAACCCGCAGGTGCACAGCGTCCCCGACCGCGTCATCCAGTGGCACTCCATCGCCAAGCACGCGCACAACTGGCTCGGCGTCGACTACCTCATCTTCAACACCTACATCTGGTGGCTCAACACCCTCGACATGAAAGTCCTGTAAGTTGTACTCCTAGCACCCCAGCAGCGTACACACATACATATAGTGATATAGAAGTGGGTGTGCTGATCTGGGCGAAAAAATATGTGTGTGGTTGTACGTGACAGGAAGGGGTCGTTCGACCAGGGTGCGACGGAGTACGTGGAGGTGGACCGGCCCGTGGCGTACAAGGAGGTGCTCAAGACGTGGGCGAAGTGGGTCGACCGCAACATTGACCCCAACCGGACGACCGTCTTCTTCATGAGCATGTCTCCCAACCACATCACGTAAGCCGCCATTTATGCCTTTGCCTGCATCTGCATTGCATTGCCCCTCTCCATGATTTACTTCGCTGCACAGTGCACACGTGCCCACGCGCAGTACAGTTCGCTCGGAGTTAATCTACCAATCAATAGGAAGATATGCTGCACAGTGATGGTACATGGAGAACTCCATTCCGATTAGGTGTTGGGGTATGTTCAGAAAACAAAATTAGGTGCTTGAGGTGTACCTAGCAACTGTGTTGCGTTTGCAAGGAGGAAACTTAGCTAGCAGCCACACTTGCTTTCTGGACTAATAGTAATCTACAAGTAATTTAATTAGGTGGTGAGAGCCTGAGGGGACTCGTGAGCTTTCGGAGAAACATTAGTAGTAGAAGCCTCTTATACATTAACTAGCTACTAGTAGCATGGTATCGGAATACAACTGCACATGGTATCCCATCATAGAGCACTGTACTACTCATCGGTAGCTGTCTCTCGTGAAATGGCATCGTGGGGCACGGTACCTGCGTACAACGCGTCACTGTACTTCGTCAGGACATGGTCCGGACAATCTGTTCTGACTGGTTCAAGATTTGCATTTTTCACGGTATCAACACTGGTATCTAAGCTTCTTTAGCCAATACTATAAAAAGCTTAATTAATTAGTGAGATGTCTTCAAAACATGCTAGTTGACGTGGGTGTAGAAACAACTGAGGTTTGTTGAACCAAGAATAATTCAAATTGAGTATGTATTTGTGTAGAGTAGTAAGCTCAAAACTAGTCATGTGGATAGCTGGAGAGAGGCGAGCTACGGTGACAAGCTGATGTTGGTGGACCATAGAAAATCCCAGGCCCACCTGTAGGCATGCATCTCGACATGGCCCACCCTAGTCGCTACCAAAGATGAAGCATACGAATCCAATTCCCCGAGCTCCATGTCACTTTCCTTCCTCGAGCCCTAACCCCACGAAAGAGAAACGACATCAAGTTGAAGGTAGCAACAAAAGACAGTAGTATAATACTGATAGCAATCAAGCCTACTAATCGTGCTCCACAATGATGATCAGCCTTTGCCATTGCATCTTTGCTGTTGCAAAATACTCAAAACAGAGAGATTCTTGCAGTAGTCGACAAGCAAAAGTTAAATCAGTTTTGGTCCCTGCAAGAATCTCGAGCTAGTATCCGCATAAATTACACGGTCCGTGCATATGCTGTGATAATGGCGCCAATATGCGAGTGCCATCATCATCAGGGTATCATCAGCACGACAGAATCTAGGGTACCACGGCTCCAATTCGCTGGAACATTAACCATAGTACTGCATCAGAATTCTACCCATCACGGCATCACGTGGTGACGGACGGATGGTGGTATAATCTTGTGTCGTGTGCGCGTTTTGTGGCAGGCCGGAGGCGTGGGGAAACTACGGAGGGATCAAGTGCGCGATGGAGACGCTGCCGATCACGAACCGGACGACGTCGCTGGACGTGGGCACGGACTGGAGGCTGTACGCCGGGGCGCAGGAGGTGCTCCAGACGTTCCGCCGGGTGCCGGTGCACCTCGTCGACATCACGGCGCTGTCGGAGCTCCGCAAGGATGCGCACACGTCGGTGCACACGCTCCGGCAGGGGAAGCTGCTCACCCCCGAGCAGCAGTCCGACCCCAAGACGTACGCCGACTGCATCCACTGGTGCCTCCCGGGCCTCCCCGACACCTGGAACCAGTTCCTCTACGCCCGCATCGCCTCCGCCCCATGGTCATCCGACCAGTAGAAAAAGAGCCAAATAAGGCTAGCTTCCAAGTGTTCTGCGAGACAAGAAAAGGAGCCAAGAACACCGTTGACACACCATCGATGCCCGCCGCCCGGCCGCGGCCACCTCACTTTTTCTTACTTTGGGTTACTTTTTTTTTCTTCTCTTTTTTTCACCATTTTTCTTTCTTTCTCTGGGGTTGCGTAAAGCTGTCTTGTGCTGTGTTTAACATGTGATTCTTTTGTTAAAAAGAAATGGAGGGTTTAGGATGGTGAAGGAGGATCTGTGGGCGGGCTGTGTTGACTATAGCTCATTTCTTGTCCTGCTGATAAAGGATGCATGGATAGGAGAAAGCAAAAAAAGGGTGTGATGTGAGATGTAAGGGGGAAAGAAAAAGGGAGGGTTACATGTAAAGAATTTTTGTGTATTACACCATTCTAGTACATTGATGCTCAAGAGAGGTATAAAGGCCACGAGGTGCATCCGTTCTTCAATTATGATGATTCCTAAGTTTCTCCTTTTCATTTTATTACACTGAGTGATCACTTCACTCCACCTACTGTTCCGGAACTACTACTATGCACGAATGTTCAGAAAAGAGATTGGCAATGGAATAACACAGTCTGCACTTCTCTGAAGATAATTGTAGGGGAATAAAGTTCCGGAAGCGTGCATAGCTCCCCTTTCTCTTTACTCTTATCTTTAGGCAAACTGTGAGCAAAGCAACTCAGCTACATTCATTCAGTCTATACTTTTCTGCACGCAGGGTCAAATTACCCAGCAAAATCTCTGGTTACCAATAGCATGAGTGCAGGACAAAGGCCATAGCCAAACGGGACTGCCTATAAATCATTTGATAGAAAATCCCTTTAGAAATCTTACAAATTTTGGACCACCCGATTGCTTTAAGATTTATGCATCAACCAAACCCTATAAAACCTTCTCCTCTCCTGATTCCCCCTCACGCCGCCACTCCTCGTTAGCGTGAGCGTATTCCGCGTTGCCGCCGCCGCCCGGTCCCGCCGGCGAGCCCCCCACCCCCCTCCCTCTCCCCCCTCCAGCCATCGAAGGCAAGATGCTCCCGTCCCGTCGTGTCCGGCGACTCCTCGCCGCCGGATCCGCCACCATCAGCCACCACAAGGCACAAGCTTGCTATGCCCCCGCCGCCAACACCGGCCCACCGCCCTCCTCCATCCCAGCAGCTCTGGTGTCGCCGCCTCGCCGCCCACCCGTCCTGCTACCCACCGCCAGGCCGCTGCCTCCCACAACCATCCTTCTAAGCCCGGTGAACTCCCCCTTCTTCCCCCTCCCCCTCCCCCTCCCATCCCACCTCACCCCACCCCAAGAGCCTAATTCATTGGCCCTCCGCCAGAGTTTGGGTTGTCGCTGATAGGGGCATAGGAGTTGGAGAAGAAGCAGCTGGAGCACGAATTGTGAAGCACATAAAATCTGCAAGATTTAGAGATAGATTTTTCTGTCAACATATGGTTAGCAATTCCGTAACCAAAATTCAATTTCACTCGTAAGAGAGGCCACATGAATGACAAAAAAAAAAAAAAAAGCGCACACTCTTTCCAGAGAGCTGCGATCTGAAATGTAACAAAGATGCATCTAACTAATGTTACACTCTCGAGTGGAGGACAGGACCCCTCCACGCCCTCTTGCATCTCTGAATCTTTGCGCTTGTCGCCTACCAGGCTTCCAGTGATTCCCAAGTACAAAGCCGATGTGCCGTAATAAAGCCTGCAGGCTGCCGTTGTAGTGGCTGCCCTCTGCGCGGCCCCTTTGGGCCCAGTCCGGTGTCCCCTCAATTCAGATCGGTACAGGCCGGGAGCCCAAGGATCTGTCCATATGGATGTGCAGCTTGCTGCCTGTGCAGCTGTGCTCATAAAACTTGGGCAGCAAAGCAGCTGCACCGTATGTTTGGATGATTGGATCACGCGCATAATGAATTCGTTTTACCTTTCAGTACGTTGGATTGTACTAAGTTATAACTATACGGAGTATGATACGGCTTATCACTGACAAAGTGACAATATTCAGACACAGCAACTGCAAGGCAAGCCTATGATACTGCATGCGGTCTGCAGGCAATGCTTGAAGTTCAGGCTCAGTAGAGGAAAACTAATGGAGGAGCTGGTGGATGGTGAGGGTGACAGTCAAACTCTGCTGGTGTAGCGTAATCAACCTGATGGAGGATGCTACGCGTCGGCCGTCCAATAGTTCGCAAATATCGGACGCCTGACCTTTCACTGCCGCACGCCTACACATGCATGCACAATCTCTACCGTCTCTACTCTAGTTGATTAGCACATGTAAAAAGTATATATGCTTGCACATGCATGACTGCATGGTTCAGCACTTATCTCAACCCTACCTTTTATTTCTTTAAATTAAATTTCCTTCTAAATTAATTATCCGATTTATGATTCGATTTCACCATTAAACTCCTTGCAATTAAATCTTCACAACAAGATATCGCACGGTTATATTTTAATGAGAAAAATCGAACGTTGTTTCACAACTTATAAAAAATGTTTCACCACTAGTCAAAATGTTCCAACTCACTTTAAAAAATGTTTCAGAGAAATGCAACATTCAAGTAATACTAAATGCAACACCGATAATATCGGTATGAAACATTGGCTCTCAATGAGTGTGACATAAAAATCTTGCTCAAATATTCCAACTCAGTCTATAAAAATATTTCAGAGAAATGCAACATTCAAGAAATACTAAGTGCAACACTGATAATCACAATTAAATATTTACAACAAGATCTCACATGATTATTTTTATAATTTAATCACAAGGTATTAACTATTGAAACATCATATAATATTTGCTGAAACATATGAATGATATTGTGTACAACATTTTTAATTAACTAATGAATACTTATCGAAACACTCAATCAACACATATGCAACATTTACAAAATACTAGTGAAACATAATAAACTACTTACTGAAACATACAAATAGCACCATGTGATACAGACAATAATTAAATATATGCAACATAATAGAATTTTAGTTGAAACATCTGATTCTCACATGTGAAACATTAAATTTAATTGGTTTAAACATATGTGTGTTTTTTATTATAATATAGTCATGTGAGATCTTGTTGTAAAAATATAATTGTAACGAATACAATGGTGTAAACAGATCGTAGATTGGATGAGTAGTTTGGAAGAAAAATCATTTTCAAGTTTGCTAAAAGGGTGTTATGTACATGCAAATAATCTCGTGTCCTCTCTTCTTCATGCATGCCAATGCTAAGTAAGGGAGCATAGTATCTGACAAAAAGGATACGAGGCTGCATGCAGCAAAGCCACAGTGAGAGGCGTCCGATTTTTGTTGGTTGCGTCTAACGTCTGATCCTAAGCATTTTCGCAACCTGATCTCATAAGTTTAGACCTGGTCGGCCTATCTCTGTGGGCTGTGGCTGAAGGCCCGTTTACAGAAAACAGTAGCCATATCGGCCTGTTTAACACGCGGCCGAACAGCGGCTCGGAGGTTGATCGGATCCACGTTTCTTTCCCTGCAATCCTTTACCCTAAACACACACGGACGCAAAAGCAAGACCTTCCTACCCCGAAACGCACACGGTCTCGTCGTCAACTTAAAAGGCGATATCGGTAGCAGCTACTTGTCCAGCCATGACTCCCATGATGCAATGGATCACGGAGCTTGACTGGCTGTCAAAGAACAAGACTAATTAAAACAAGACATTAGCAATCACTGGTCCATTATCTAAAAAAAAGCAATCACTGGTCCAAGTCAGCGCAAACAGGAACTATATAGTTAATTTCGTGCACGAGTACAGAGCGGACACATTTGTAGGAGCTAGCAGAGGCGAGCAAGTCAAACCGCCCAGCCATGGCACCCGTACGTACGTGTCGCGCATCCCCGGCTTGACGACAGACACGCGTCGAGCATCTATGCACCGATCAGCTGAATTCCTCGCTCCAGCGGTAGTCCAGGCTGTCCATCCCGTGCAATTCGTTCGACCGCGCGGTGACGCCAGAGCTAGCGGCCGCGGCGGTGCGCACATGGCACGCGCGCGGACCACGCGATGCTCGCGCGAGTCGTCCAGAGAAGACGCGAGACGACGGCGCCGCCGCGCGTAGTACGCGCGCAACCGCCACCCGCGATCGCCAGAATTACGTCGTCCACCGAGTTGCGTTGGGGAGAAGAAGCGAGGATTTGCGAGTCTTGACCGTTGATTACGAGCGGAGCTGGACGCATGTGTACCACGCAGGTGTTGGGCTTGACGTGGCAGCTGCGGGTTGCGGCACGTGCGCGCATATGCTTCGGCGACCGTTGGGAGTTTTGTTTTTAGACGTGGTTACGTTAGCTAAGCTAGCGGTCAACCTCGTTTGCATAACGGTTCGTTGCTGTGCATTTAAAGTTTTAAATGAACCAAGGACTACTCCAGCTTCGAGAGCCATGGCGTCATCGCTCGGATTTATGTGGGCGGAATTTGGTCAGCACTGGAGAGGTTTAATGTGGTCGCCAATCCATTCCAGACATTGTGAATGAAGCTTTTGAAATTATCTTTCTTTGGATAAATAAGCTTTTTGAGATTTGGACGTGCTGATCCAAGAAGAATCGCATTGTTGAACATATTGAATTATTGTTGATCGTACTGACTACTGATGCAGCTTTTGAACAGACTAATATTCGGGATACTAAGGCTGTGTTTAGTTCCACACTAAAATATTTTGAAAGTTTGACTGAAATTGAAAGTTTGAAGAAAAAATCGGAAGTTTCAACTTTTCCATCACATCAAAACTTTCCTATACGCATAAACTTCCGACTTTTTTCTTCAAACTTTAAATTACAGTCAAACTTTCAATTTTAACGTGGAACTAAACACACCCTAGTACTCCTAAATGTAAACCTATAAAAACTTCGTCAGCGTGCAATAAAATTCAAGTAGTAAGAAACTTGGACCAAGGTTAGGACCTGGCCCGTTTGGTTCTCCGAATTGAATTGCGCAACGGACTTATTATTAATCGGAAAGGTCCCGTTTCAATTTGCATTCAAAAGTGCAACCGAACCAAGCTCAAAATCCAAAATTCCAAATGTGGCACAAGAACGAACGAGATCCACGCAACGGAACTGGCCAACCACCAACTGCCAGGGCTATACATGTTACTGGACCAATCCATGATATAAATTAAGGGGGAGCTAAAACAAACCAGGGCTATGTTTAGTTCCCTTTAAACTTCTAACTTTTCCGTCACATCAAATGTTTGGACACATATATAAAGTATTAATATGGACGAAAAAACCAATTGCACAGTTTGCATGTAAATTGCGAGACGATTCTTTCGAGCCTAATTGCGCCATGATTTGACAATGTGGTGCTATAGTAAACATTTACTAATGGCAGATTAATTAGGCTTAATAGATTCGTCTCACAGTTTACAGACAGAATCTGTAATTTGTTTTGTTATTAGTCTACATTTAATACTTTAAATGTGTGTCCGTATAGATTAAAAAAATAAAAAGGAACTAAACACGGCCTAGAGATATAGCAACTTGTTTTTTTTCCAATGAAACCCAAATACACATATGATAAAGGAAAACATATCGATCTCCGGTTCAATTTGTAGCTATATTAACACATTTCTTAAAAAATCTATGGGTGAATTGGAATGGTCTATATATGGTGCATTACATTTTTCTAAGTTTTAGGTACTGAGCATTTCAACAAACGATGTCGGTGATATGAGCCCGGGGGTATCACGTCTAGAGGGAGGAGGCCGCCCTCAAACCCACATGGCTCTCCCCGAGGGGGGTCAAGCCCGGGATGTTGCGGCGGCTGCCCCCTCCCAGCTTGGGGTCGGGCAGCCCCCCAACCCACGTGGCTCCCCGCGAGGGGGGATCAAGCCCGGGGTGGAGCAGTGGCTACCCTCTCCCAGCTAGAGGGAGGAGGTCGCCCTCAAACCCACGTGGCTCTCCCCGAGGAGGGTCGAGCCCGGGGTGTTGCGGCGGCTGCCCCCTCCCAGCTTGGGGTCGGGCCGCCCCCAAACCCACGTGGCTCCCCCCGAGGGGGGTTGAGCGCAGGGTGGCGCGGCGGCTACCCCCTCCCAGCTAGAGGGAGGAGGTCGCCCTCAAACTCATGTGGCTCTCCCCGAGGGGGGTCGAGCCCGGGGTGTTGCGGCGGCTGCCCCCTCCCAGCTTGGGGTTGAGCCGCCCCCAAACCCACGTGGCTCCCCCCAAGAGGGGTCGAGCCCGGGGTGGCGCGGCGGCTGCCCCCTCCAAGCTAGATGGAGGAGGCTGCCCTCGCTTGGGGTCGAGCTGCCCCGACCACCTCCACGTATCAGCCCACGTATACAGGGTTAGGTGGGCGCGCCTAACGCCCACCTAACTGCATTTAAAGCGGTCTATGCAACCGCGCCATGCCTCATTTAATGCGGCGTGCTGCGCATCTGACCGGTCTGTGACCGGTTGAATGACCGATGGGACGGCGACTGTGTACCCCCGCCCTATCAGTGTGTCAGGCGGCGAGCGGCGTGCTCCGTCCCGTCCCATCATAATGATGAGGGGCTTCACAGCCTCTTACCCCGGGCAGAGCTGGTCCAACCACTCTGAACTGACCCGGGTTCCCGTTTTCTGGTGTGAACGAGAACCCGGAAGTCCTCATCCATTAAATGGCGAATGACAAGGGCATCCTGCATGATTTGATGGGCCCCGCGCAGCAACCGACGTGCAAATAGTTTCTGGGCTAAGGCACAAGACATGTAATTAATATAGAGAATATTTTCCCTTCTCCCTAGATAGCACTCGCAACACATGTAGTATCCCCTTAGAGTATAAAAGGAGGACCATGCCTAGCGAGGAGGGGGGATCGGACAGAGGATCCTTGAGCCAAAGCTTGTCTAACCCTAGCTTGCATACCAGGGATTCAGGGACTTTCTAAGCACAGAAGTAAGGTATTACGCTACTTAGCGGCCCAAACCTGTATAAACCTCTTTTGTCTCATCGTCTTTGGGGGATTGAACCCCCTCAAGATCACACAGCTTCGCTCACCAAATCTTCGAATCTCACCCGCTGCCCCTGGCCGAACTCTCAAAGGGAGGCCTCACAGCCTCCCACTAGAGAGGGTCACCCCTCGACAAACGACAAGGGATCTCAACTTTACACTCATTATTACTCGTTCTATGAAATGTCTCGTTCAGTCCTACTCCCTCCGTCCTAAAAAAGGCAAATTCTACGTTTCCGTGTCCAACTTTGACTGTCCGTCTTATATAAAATTTTTTTATAATTTGTATTTTCATTGTTGTTAGATGATAAAACATGATTAATATTTTATGCCTGACTTGTCTTTTTAATTTTTTTCATAATTTTTTTAAATAAGACGGACGGTCAAATGTTGGACACGGAAACTAGGGTTTGTCTTTTTTTTTGGACGGAGGGAGTAAGTTGCTATATTATACTCCCTCAATTCCAAAATATAAGGCACAACCACCCTTAACTCAAAGACCAAGAAATAATTATTATCATCTTGTAGTTTGAATCATCCTAATAAATATAATGGATGCATCCAATAGAATTAGAGAATGTGAGAGTGAATGATTTAAAAAAGTAGTAATTTAATGAAGAAGATGTCATAGTTAATTGCAGACATACATGTATGTCTTATATTATGGAACATAAAAAAAAAAGTGGTCGTGCCTTATAATATGGAATGGAGGGAGTAGGATGGAGGGAGTAGCAATTGGAGGTGGGGCTTGCACAAGCCTCCAACGGTAGATCTGCCATTGCCAGAGATGTGCTGCTAAGGCCGTTTAAATTCATTGAAGATAAAATATTAAATATGGCTATGTAAAACAAGAAAACCATTATCACTTAAATTAAACCATTAGTATTTAAACATGATATATTGATTATTGTGTTGCATTAGGCCCTCTTTGGATGAGGCTAAAACTTTTTAATCTCTGTCACATCGGATGTTTAGATACTATTTACAGGTATTAAACCCTGGACTAATTCGCGAGACGAATCTCTTGAGCATAATTAATCCATGATTAGCCTATGCGATGCTACAGTAAACATTATCTAATTATGGATTAATTAGGCTTTAAAAATTTATCTCGCAAATTAGTGCTCACTTATGCAATTGGTTTTCTAAATAGTCTATGTTTAATACTCTAATTAGTGTCCAAACATCCGATGTGACAGGGGCTAAAGTTTAGTCCCTGAATCCAAACACCCCCTTAGTTCGCGTAAAGAAAATTTTTGGATGTCACATCGGATGTTTGACTGGATATCTAAAGGGGTTTTCGGACACGAATGAAAAAACTAATTTCATAACTCGACCGAAAACCACGAGACGAATCTTTTGAGCCTAATTAAGCCGTCATTAGCACATGTGGGTAGGGGTGGATAAAAAGCTCGAAACTCGTGTCTCGGATCGGCTCGTAGCAAGCTCGGCTCGGATCGATTCGAAGTCGTAGTCTTAATTAGTCGAGTCGAGCTAACCTTTTAGCTCGTGAGCTACTCATTTAGCTCGTTAGTATAAAATATCACCATATCTTCATGAACTTAAGGAGTTTCTTGACTAGTGCTTAGTCTTTTAATTATATCAAAATTATTCATATTTAGTGAGTATTATATTAGTAAGTGTTTATTATTATGTTAATACATAATAAAATGTTAAATTTGAATTTATTAATATAATATTAATGAGATATAGCTCGTTAACGAGCCTAACGAGCTTAACAAGCCATCTCGCGAGCCGAGCCAAGTTAGCTTTTTAGCTCGTTAATATTAACGAGCTGAGCCGAGCTAGCTCGTTATCCACCCCTATACGTGGGTTACTCTAACACTTATGGTTAATCAGGGATTAATTAGGCTCAAAATATTCGTTTCGTGAATTTTATGCAAACTGTGTAATTAATTTTTGTTTTTATCTATATTTAATGTTTCATACATATGTCGAAAGATTCGATGTGATGTTTTTAGGAAAAAAAAATTGAGAACTAAACCAGGCCTTACTACTTTGGCCAAATCGTCCTTCAGGATGCTAAATGGAACGTGCTGCTGGAACGTATGTTGTGTCTCAAGAAAGGTACCTGTAATTTTGTTTCTTCAGGATGCGTGCACCGTCTGAACTCTGAACTGCTCAGCAGTCAGCACCGTCCCGGGCCGTCGCCGTGGGTCGAAACGGTAAACGCGCCACCCTGACCTGGCATTCCGGACCCGACCAAAGCCGCGCGTGCACTCCGACTCGGACCACACGTCACGCCAGCCCAGGCCAGGCCAAGCCAAGCCAACGGAAAGTGCCACCTCTCCACAGTCCACACACACCCACCCATGACCCATCTCAGCACCCCACACTGCGTGAGCTCACTGCACTGACAGCGGACAGCCTGAACCCGTTTGATGGAGGAAGTCCCGCATTTTTCCCGCCGCACCCCATAGCGTGGCAATTGCCAACGGCTACATTTTCTCCCGACTCCCGTCTTTTGTCGGATTGCCTCCCTCCTCTCACACTCTCGCTCTCACCCAGCAGGCCAGCACATGCACGCGAGTCACTGACATGGGGCCCCGGAGAAGTGTTCGTCCCGTCCCCACCGTGTCAGGTCCAACTGCGGTGCAGAGGCACAGTCAGCGTCTCCTCCCCAACCCCAACCGTCGACGACGCATCCAATTCCCAACAGGTCTAGACCGTGTAAACTACTACTCGTATAACGCCTGTAGCTTCGAGGCAGCTTCGCGAATGGCGATCTCCCTTCTCCGGCCGCAGCACCACGACCACGACACACGCAACCGCCGCCCAAACCGGGAGACTCCCCACGCCACGCGGCCCCCTTCGCCCGGTGCATCCATCCGGTGTCTGGTGTTGTGCCCGCGAGGACGGGATCGCGACGGGACGGTCGCTGCCAATCAATTAATTCGGGGGCTTGAATAATGGAGCGGCAAAACAAAAGTTAAATTACCACTGACCGCGTCCTCGCGAGTCACAAGCTTCTCTCTTGGTTTCTCACATCACACGGGATTAACGTATCTTTGACTCCCCCGCGCGCTCACTCCTCCGTTAATCCGCCGCAGCGACCGACGTAGTACTAGTAATCTATTCCGTGGCCGTCCGTGTTTGGACTATCCGTTTTATCGTCGGAAATTACCTCGCTAACACGCATCTTCCTTCTTGTTGTTTACTACTAGTACTACTCCATTAACGTATTTCTGGTATAGTGATATGATAGCTGGGCAAGTTAGTCACTTTATTTAGCTTTCACTGTCTCCAGTTTAAAGATCGAAATGAACGTAATCGTTTCCTTAAGACAGATTGGCTACATGTATTGACAGCATGTAAATTTAAATTATTCTACATGAATATTAATGCAACAATTAATAGAAATCTGTGCTTATTTTTCTTTCTTTAAATAGAACTAACATACATGATGTTTTCTACTAGCACTGAAGATATTATTGAAAAATATTTACAAATTACCAACGAATTTTCTGGTTAGACCAGACTTTCTGAATGATATTAAAAAAACTTTCTGAATGGAGTAACTGTGCATTTTCTATGCAAAGCTACTGTAGGTATTTGTAATTTCTTGTTGGTAAACAAAAGTTTTACACCTTGCAACAGAACATTTCAGTAAAACCGAAGCATCTATTCTTCTCCCATTTCTTTCTAGTGGCAGTGAAGTCTTTGTGCTTATCGGTCCGTTTCCCCACCGCACGCGTCCTTGACCCTCCCCATATATAACGCCCGTTCCAACGGGCAATTCGCCAAACCCATCCAAAACAGAAACACAACCCGAGGAAAAGCTGAACACGCGAGCGGCGAGGAGGAGGAAGACCGCGTCTCCGAGAGAGAGATAGAGCCCTCGCGAGTCGCGATGTCCTGCACGGTCGCCATCCCGAGCTCGCCGGTGTTCTCGCCGTCGCGCCGCCCGCTCTCCTGCAAGGCCGCGTCCGCGTCCGCCTCGCCGGAGTCCGTATCCGTCGCCGCGTCCTCGCCGGCGCAGGCCGCGCCCCCCGCCGGGTCGCCGCTCCGCCCCTTCGCGCTGCGCGCCCACCTGCGCGAGGAGGCCACGCCGTCGCCCCAGCCGTCGGCCGCCGCGGCTGCGGTGGTCTCCGCCCCTGCGGGGTCCGTGCTTAAGAGGCGGCGCCCGGCCCCTCTCGTGGTTCCGGTGTGCGGCGGGGCGGCCGCTGCCGCCGCCGCCGCGGCGGTGGCCGCGGTGGAATCGGATCCGAGGAACGAGGTGGAGGAGGACGGCGAGGATTTCGCGGTGTACTGCCGGAGGGGAAAGGGGAGGAGAAGGGTGGAGATGGAGGACCGGCATGTGGCCAAGGTCGCCCTCGGCGGAGACCCCAAAGTGGTAAGCTCCACACGACTTCTCCGTTCGATTCGCGTAAAATAAGTTCACACTTCTCTTCGATCAGGAGAGGGTTTTGGGGAGACTTCGTAGATTTCTTCTTCTGTACTAAAATTTCTGGAATTTATTTTCGATTGTGTAGGCCTTTTTTGGTGTATTCGATGGCCACGGCGGGAAGAGCGCGGCGGAGTTCGTCGCCGAGAACATGCCCAAGTTCATGGCCGAGGAGATGTGCAAGGTGGACGGCGGCGACAGTGGCGAGACTGAACAGGCAGTGAAGCGGTGCTACCTGAAGACGGACGAGGAATTCCTCAAGAGGGAGGAGAGCGGGGGCGCCTGCTGCGTCACCGCTTTGCTGCAGAAAGGTGGCCTCGTTGTGTCTAATGCCGGAGATTGCCGTGCCGTGCTCAGCCGCGCCGGGAAGGCAGAGGCGCTCACCTCTGATCACCGGGCCTCGCGCGAGGATGAGAGGGAAAGAATTGAGAATCTGGTAAGTGGTGCCTGCACTTGCCATTCTCGCTTTCTTGCATCATTTCCTGCACTAGCTAAGTAGACCTTTGATGATGTTGGCTTGTTGCAGAGTGTTTTAATCTGAGTTCTGAGCTATCATGAGTTGAAGACTTATGTGCTTTTCTTCTGTCAATTTCAGGGTGGATTCGTGGTGAATTACCGAGGAACATGGCGAGTTCAGGGATCCTTAGCAGTGTCAAGAGGCATCGGTGATGCACACCTCAAGCAGTGGGTGGTGTCTGATCCAGACACCACAACTCTGGGTGTTGATTCGCAGTGCGAATTCTTGATTCTTGCCTCTGATGGTTTGTGGGACAAGGTGGAGAACCAGGAGGCAGTTGACATTGCCAGGCCGCTTTGCATCAGCAACGACAAAGCTTCTCGCATGACTGCTTGCAGGAGGCTCGTCGAAACTGCGGTTACTAGGGGCTCGACTGACGATATCAGCATTGTGATCATACAGCTGCAGCAATTCTCAAGATAATTTTAACTTGTCGTTGGAGGGAGAGACTGAACTCACACTCCAGCTTATTAGCACAGCGGTGGTAAAATGTGTGGAAGAGCAGGGTATTCAGATAGCATAATTTTAACTTGTTGAAGGGAGACTGAACTCGCTCCAGCTTAGCGCACTAACAGAGCGGTGGTAAAGAAGTGTGGAAGAGGAGGGTATTCAGATAGTATGTCACTTGGCAAGCAAAATTTTAGGAGCTTGCACTATTTTGCTGGGGTTCCAACATTCAATTCTTTTTATTCATAGCACCATTCTTTCTGTAAACTGATTCAATTCATTCTTTGATTCTAATGTAATAAGGCGAGTTACTACTCACCTCATACTGTAAGGCTACTATTTGCCTCTGTACATGGTTAGTTGGTATGGATAGTTTCTCTGAGATTTTAATTGATTCAATACACAGCAGCTTAAGATATCCTTTAATATTTATCTGAGTCGCACTAGCTTTGTTAAGATGTTTCTATTTCTTGGCCCAGTATGGGTGTGTTGTGTTGCTTGTTGGGTTGGCTGAAAGCCTGTAGGCAAAATTTGAGTCTTTAAACCGCAAACATAATACATAGATAAACATTTTACTGCAAACAATACAAATATAAATATTTTACCGATAAATTATTTATGATTACTTTGTTTATATTTTGCCAAGGCTGCTCCAATCTGAACAAACACCCCTAGCTAAGCTTAAATGCAAAGCATAGTATGGAAATTACTTCGCATACGACCTCATACTATATACCCTAAGGGTTTTTTTTTTTTTACTTCGCCATGGAATCTACATCATCTCTGAGCATAAAAGAATAGTTTGAGATGATTGGCATACTTGCTCAGTGCTCTCTGATGGTGACTGAATGAACATTGAACTAAGGGTGTCTTTGGTTGGGATTTTGAACTTGCTTTTGTTTTTGCAAAAACCAAAAGCAACCAAAGGGCTCAAAAGCCATAGCTGCTTCTACCCAAAAGCTGCTTTTGCTCTAGTACAAATTGAAAGCACCTCCACCCCCTGCTTTTAGCTGTTTTTGGGTCAAGTTTTTACCCACCTAATATTGGTTATGATGTATACCGGTTCGTTCTTTTCTTCCCCATCGCTTCTCAATGTGTCGTTCCTCACGCGCTGCTTTGCCCTAGGGTTGGGGCATCGCCGCCCCTCCGCCCGTCGCCAGCGCTCTGGCCGGCGCATCGCAACGACCGAGCAGCTCCAGCAAGCTCGGACATCCCATGATGGTGAGAGGAAGAAGATCCAATATGTGTGTGACATATGGGGCCCACTTGTAAGCGGGACTAGTTATTTCAAACGCCATAGCTGTTGAACCAAACGAGCTTTTCCAAAGGCCACAACCCATATTCCACATCTGCTTTTCGAAAAGCTACAACCCACAGCTACTTTTTAAAAGTCACAGCCCAACCAAACACACCCTAAGCTTTGCTAGACCACTTTTGTTATTCAAGAAGTTTGAACTTAATATCAGATTAGGAATCTACATTTGATTTTGCAAGCTTTAGCTTCGCTGAGATCACACAAGTTCTATAAGAATTTTTTTTAGAGATAATGGGAAGCTTTTAGCCTTTTATTAAACTTAATCAATTAAGTACATTAAGGTGATAGAACTGTACTTAGAATGCACATAGCATCAACTGGAAATAATTCAATTCATAAAGGAAATTGAAAACTATCTAACCTTTCCTCGGTCATTGCACGAGTGTATTCTTCACATGCTAATGTACTGAAGTATATGGATCACAAGGAACAAGATGTTGAGAGCATTTGATCCATAATGTATTTGCACTTATCATTATCTAAAAAAAAATTTGCAGTTATATCCATAGGGGAAAATGAGCCATTTCCCAACCGTAGCAGAATCTTCCGCTAGGACAATTGCACTTAGTACGTTGTAGAGTGGATCGAATGATGATAATATCATCTCCTTTTGAAACCTTCAAGACCTGTTTAGTTGGTGAAATGAAAATTTTTGGGTGTCACATCGGATATTTGACTGGATGTCGGAAGGAGTTTTCGGACACGAATGAAAAAACTAATTTCATAACTCGCCTGTAAACCGCGAGACGAATCTGTTGAGCCTAATTAATCCGTCATTAGCACATGTGGGTTACTGTAACACTTATGACTAATCATGGACTAACTAGGCTCAAATAATTCGTCTCGCGATTTACATGCAAATTGTGCAATTAGTCTTTCTTTTTATTTATATTTAATGCTCCGTATATATGTCCAAAGATTCGATGTAATGTTTGTGAGAAAAGTTTTTGGGGAATTAAACAGCCCCCAAACATAATGACAATTTTGAGAAGACCAGGTAGTATGACGTTTACGTACAGCTACTACCGTCTGTTCTGCTCCGGAGACTGAATCTTCAGGCGTGTTGCACCCGGCAGGCCGTGTGCACATGATTGGCACTGATTAACCGAACCAGTTTTCTGTTTCGACGAGGCGATGCATTTGGACGCGAGACGAGAAATCAAATTATGGAAGCAACGACTGAAACGGCAACGGCCGCGACTTCCCCCCATGATCCACCGGGCTAAGCAACACCCAGAATTGTTTCTGCTTCCAAATGAAATGCGCGTTCAATTATCAACACAAGAAAACAGCCAATCCGCGTTGAATGCGATGGATTTGTATATATCGAGTAAACGATTCTTTATCTGAAAATATTATCGACAAAGCAATTACTAGCTTGTGCCAATTATTAGTGCCGCTTTTAGTTTGCAAGTCAATCGGCATGCGTCATTTCGAAAGAATGTTTTATATGACTATGATTCGTTTATTTCTCTCTTTCTTTCTTTTTCTAAAATTTTGATTCGCACATGGCCATGTGTGCTCGGACCGAAAACTTTCAGTCAAGTTATTTTTCTTTTCAAGTTAAATGTTCGTGGAGGCCATTAGTAGCTGTAAACACATGCTTCTGCTGTGAACTTAGTCCCGTGTGATTGTGTGAAAAAGAGATTAAAACGGCGATGCGTGTTTCTGTCATTAACGTGTCGAGCTTCGTCTACTTTGACCAAAGTTTCTTACCGGACATTCAAGTGGTAAAGGGACTGGGGAGAGAAGAAATTGGAACTCGCAGGAAACGCAGTTGGTGAAGCTCTGAAGTCTGAACTGAATACACAAAGCTGATCTTCTGAACCTGAACTAAGATCTGATATCTCAACGGTGTCTCTTTCTCAATCCCAACCCTCTGAAATCAGATTGTTCAGCTAGTTTTAGAAAATGTGAAGAACCAATGCCTTCGTAAATATGTCACACACCTTTTTCAAAACTTTTCATACAAATTTGGCTGATCTCCAAAGCCTTGCACGTCATATGTTTTCGTGAAAATGGTTCTTCGTGAAGAAACTGATCTCCAAAGCTTTGCATAAGGCTGTGTTTAGTTCACACCAAAATTAAAAGTTTGATTGAAATTGGAACGATGTGATGGAAAAGTTGGAAGTTTATGTGAGTAGGAAAGTTTTGATGTGATGGAAAAATTGGAAGTTTGAATAATTATTTTGGAACTAAACACGGCTTAATACCTTCTCTCACACGAAATAACAGGTATGATGCCCCAGGCTGTCGCATGGTCACACCATAGACATGGTGCTTACTCAATAAAAAAAAATCGTAGCTCATCCCTCATCCTGAAAGGATTGCAGGCATGTAACTTCAGTGCATGTAGAATTATTATGTTTGGTTCTCCTAAAAAAAGAATTGTTAAGTTTGCAGAACTCCAATTCAATGCAGGATCAAAAATTGAAGATCTTTAGAGTTTTACCAGAAGAGAGGTTGAATGTGGTTAGACAAAAATGTTAGGGTGTTCCAGAGTATAACCAAGGTAAAAATAACTAGCGTAAAGTGAAAATTCAAGAGCTTGGACCACTCTAGATTCAGAACCCAGGAATTTTCCTCCAAATTCGAACTGGGCTATTAGATACAGTTCTTTACTGTATTAGAATTGCGGTCTTCCCTACCGGTGCTTATGTCTCTCTCTACTTTCCTACTGCTTGTTTGGATTACCACATGAAGGACTATATATAGGAAGAGTATGCTATGTACTCCCTACGTCCCAAAAACAGACAACTTCTAAGAATGAATATGGACAAGCGTTTGTATGGGTTTATCTTTAGAATTTTTTTATGGAACAAAGGGTTTAATTGCTTTTGTTATGTAGTTCTTTTTTTTTCTCTATCACTTTAATTTTCTGCCTTGATATATACTGGGCTTCGTTCCCAGGATTTCAACACTCAAAATAGAGTTTTGAAAATGATTATTGCAGTATAATGTACTTCAAAATTTTGAATATGAACCATATTCCAACTAATTTAAAATATACCACCCTGTAAAAATATAATACCTCGTAGTACTCCATTTGTCAAAAACATAAGTTTTCAGATTTGACACAAATATCAAAGAAAATACTCATTCATTCTAAAATATAAACATTTATAGGTTGTTTAGAAGATATTATAGTTTAGAAGAAATGACTTTGGTGTCCCTCAATAGACGTGGAAGGGTAGGTGAGAGTAGGATGAGATGAATTTTGAATGGGAAATAATTAATGAGGAAAGTAACATGATTTGAATCATAGAAATTATTGTATTTTGGAAAGAAATGAGCATGTGAAACTAAATATAAAAATATTGTCATTGGTTGAGTAGAGGGGTAGGTGAAGAAATTAAAAAGTGGAAGGTTGTATTTGGCTAAGAAGAAGGAATATAGATGAATAAATTGTTATTTTTAAGATAAAATTTGAATTTTATAGATTGTTATATTTTGGTACCGGGGAGTAAGAATTTGAGGGCTTATTTCAAACAGTGGATTTTTTTAAGTCTTCTGAGTGTAAAAAACATATTTATTTCGCAACATAAAAAATGGACCGAAATGGAATCCAACTTCACAATTCAGCCGAAGGGCATTTTCGCGAGGAATAAGTCCACTTTGTCTCCCTTAACTAGTGGGCGAATATGATTCGTATCCCTGAAGAACGATAACATATATCTCGATCCCCAACCATTAGAACCGGTATGATTTGACTCCCTCTGCGGTTTTAGAGGATAGTTTCGCTAACATGCCGCCTACGTAACGGTGTTGACCTAGTTTTCGTCCAACGTGACGTTTATAACATTAGAATTAAAATATATATATATGGGACCTATTTATCATTAAAAAATATTATGGGATCCACTGACATGTTGGGTCCACGATCATCATCACCTTTCCTTCTTCCTCCTCCCTCTCACTTCCTCTTTCTCTTTCTCTCCCTCACTTCCCTCTTTCTCTTTCTCTCCCTCTTCGCGCATCTGTGGGGAGAGCTAGAGCAGCAGCAACAGTGGAAAGGGGCGGAGTAGCGGCGGTGGCGGGTGAGGGTTGGAGCGATGGTGGCATGTCCCGTGGTTGGTGACGGTGGTTGTGACCAAGGAGATTGGAGACGAGAGTGCCGGTGGTGGTTGGGCGAGGGCCAGTCGCAACGCCGTCAAGCTCTTGCCCGTCGGCCGCTGCCGAGCTCATCGAGCTACTCCTATACCTCCGCTGCTGCCTGTTGAAGCATCGCCTCCATTCGAGGCTATCATCGGGGGTGGAGAAGGGAGGTGGAGAGGCAGCGTCGCCAAGCTCTCGCCCGTGGCCACCACCACCAGCCACGGTCTACAGCTCTTCTCATAGCAACACAGCTTGAATCCACCGCTCTGCTCTGTGGGAGTGACAAGAAGAGCCTTTGCCGCTCGCCGTCACCATTCCACCCTTTGCCGCCGTTGCACAGCTTCAGCTCTATGCCTCTATGGGAAGGAGAGAGAGGAGGAAGAAGGGAAGGAGAGTATGATTATGGACTATATGTCGGTGCGTCCCATAATATTTTTTTTGTGTGAATGATAAATGGGACCCATATATATTTTATAATTCTAATGCTATAAAAATATCACATTAACGGCCACGTTGGACGAAGATCAGGTCAACACCACAATGTAGACGTCACGTCAGTACAACCGTCCTTAAAACTTTTGAGGGAGTCAAATTATATCGGATTTAAATAGTCATGTGATCGATATATCCTATAATGAATCAGATTCGGCCTAGACTTACTCCCTCTGTCCCATTTTAAGTGCAACCATAAGTTTCCGCGCTCAACTTTAATTTTCCGTCTTATTCGCAATTTTTTTATAATTAGTATTTTTTTTGTTATGAGATGATAAAACATAAATAGTATTTTATTCGTGTTTTATGTTTTTAATTTTTTTAAAAAAATATTTTTAAATAAAACGAACAATTAAAATTGAGCGAAGAAAACCATATCTACACTTGGAATGGGAGGGGAGGGAGTATTTCTTTCGCGAACAAAAGGAATGACAAGTGGGAGGGGACGCTTGTGGTGGGTAGGTAGCGCGCCGCTCCTGAAAACTGGCCGCCGTCTGGTAGTACAAACACTTGCAAGTGGGACCAGCAGATCGGCTAAGCGGCCCCCACCTTCCCGGGAATCTCTCTCCGCCACGTAACGTGCCCGTGTACCCCAGTAGTAATAAGTTACACTCACTGCCGTGTGGGACCCGGCCTGCTGGACCAGGTTGGCCCCATGTGGGCCCTGGTCTTCTGGACCGAGCCGCGACGCGACGGCCGCGCGAGAAGCGTGCGCCCTCGGATCGATTACTACATAAGCAGCGCCCGTGCACCACACTTTTCTCGGATTCAGCAGCGGGGAAAGCAACCCACGGAAACAAATCCAAAACCCGCTTCGTGCGCCACACCCGCTAAGGCCGCCGCCGCCGCGTCCCCCTCCTCTTCCCCGCCGCCGCCGCCGATGTCGCCGGCACCGCAGGCCGCTTCGCCGGCGGAGGATCGGCGGGGTGGGAGGGCACCGGTCCCCCCCTACGTGAAGGCGGCGGCGGGGTCGGTCGGCGGCGTGATGGAGGCGTGCTGCCTGCAGCCGATCGACGTCATCAAGACGCGGCTGCAGCTGGACCGCTCGGGGGCGTACCGGGGCATCGCGCACTGCGGCACCACCGTCGTGCGCTCCGAGGGCGTGCGCGCGCTCTGGAAGGGGCTCACGCCCTTCGCCACCCACCTCACGCTCAAGTACGCGCTCCGCCTCGGCTCCAACGCCGTGCTGCAGTCCGCGTTCAAGGACCCCGGCACGGGCAAGGTCTCCGCGCACGGCCGCCTCGCCTCCGGGTTCGGCGCCGGCGTCCTCGAGGCCCTCCTCATCGTCACCCCCTTCGAGGCAAGATCACCCCTGCATCTGTTCCTTTTTTACTTACCTGGAGTATCTGCGAGATCTTGAATCGTTCTTGAATTCTTGGTTTCTCTGCGACTGCGACATAGTTTATAGAATTTGAATAAAAATGTGTTCACTGCTCCAGCGCGAATAAATTATATTTACAAAGGAACATCTCTAGGTGCTCCTTGCCGGAATAAGAACTCGCGAGAGCTGCCATATAGGACACCGATGTAAAAGTACAAATTCACTACTTTAGATATAGAAAAGGAACGGAGGAACATGGGTGGACCAGTTATTTAATCTTGTCTGTGAATGATGTTTAGATGTGTTATTGCCAACTTTGAGCTGGGATTAAAGAAATGGTGGCTTTGCACTTTGCAGTCAAATCATAATTATCATGCCCAAACCAATTACCAAGGATGTGGTAGCCCATCAGAACTCTGTCAAAGACCTCATGCTTTGAAACATAGTATTTGACCAAGAAGTTACCACAAATCGCCCACTGCTTTAAAAAGACCAAACATGCGAAAGGCCTGCGTGCACTTCGAAGTATGCTTCTTTTTTAAAAGCATAATCTTGTTAAATTTACACTTCTGTTCATCTCTATAGAAAATGACTCGTCTTTCATTTTTATCATCTAAGCACTCATCGCTATCGTGTAACTCATGTTTATTGGAAATCAACATATAGTATTAGTACCTACAAAGCAAAAGACAAGAAGATCTTAAGAAAAGGAAATGACATGTTCTGATGTGGAGGCAATATCAGTACGATATGAATTTTAAGTGTACTGGCCGTCAGTCTATCTTTGTTCTCCTTGGCTCTCTTAACAGAAACGGTTGGTGTACCATGATATTCATCTGATTGTTTTCTTGGGATGGTCAACTACATATTTTAGAAGCTAACAAAGATAGAAATTAAATTGAAGTACAACGAACAAACCAAAAGTTAGCGTGAACACCAGATGGTTATTCTTCTCTGGTTTTGGAAATTCTATATTTTCATACTGTTGAAAACCTAATAGAAGGAATTTCTCCCTATATTAGATTGGTGCGATCTGAAAACTTGAGTCATTCTAAGCACTTTGTTTTTATGCAACTCCATGTTCTATGAAGTTAAATAAGTTAATCATAGCGAATAGTGTGTTTTCAATTTGTCCCAAGTTCGTCATTGATGCATTTTATTATAATGTTTATGGTGGAAGTCAGTTTATACTTTTTTACCAGCATTTCTTTAAAGGTTCAGTTCTCTGGAATGACCGGTGTCATGTTTCTTTGTGGTGGGTATAGGTGGTTAAAATCAGGTTGCAGCAACAAAAAGGTCTAAGCCCTGACCTGCTGAGATATAAGGGGCCAATACATTGTGCTAGGACGATTGTTACTGAGGAGGGTCTTTTTGGCCTGTGGGCTGGAGCATTACCAACCGTCATGCGTAATGGCACAAACCAAGCCGCAATGTTCACTGCCAAGAATACATTTGATATTGTTCTCTGGAAGAAGCATGAAGGAGATGGGAAGGTTCTCCAGCCATGGCAGTCAATGATTTCAGGTTTTCTTGCAGGAACTGCAGGTCCGATCTGCACTGGACCCTTCGATGTCGTGAAGACTAGACTGATGGCCCAGGGGAGAACTGGTGACATCAAGTACAAGGGTATGGTCCACGCGATACGCACAATATACGCTGAAGAGGGTCTCAGAGCCCTTTGGAAAGGTTTGCTTCCGAGGCTTATGAGGATTCCACCTGGTCAGGCTATAATGTGGGCGGTGGCTGATCAGGTGATGGGCCTCTATGAGAGATCATATCTGCAGCCGGCTCATATGTAATCCCCGTACTTAAGTGATGAACTCAAATTTGTTCAGTTCATCACTTTGGATCGGTGGTAGAGGGACAAGGCGTCAAAAACTCAAAATCGTTGATCGGAAAAGTATCTGTTCAATTACCTAGACATTAGATTGTTCATAGCCAAGAGTTGAGTACTGGCCGGAGCAATGAACTGATGTATTCTAAGCAATCAATAATGGTGAAACGCCCTATTGGATTTTGATACAAGTGTGCTGATGACCGCAATGTATGTAATGGAGTAGTAAATTGCAATAGCGTAGACCTGCCTGTTTTGCTTCTGTGATCAACTGTTCTTTTAGATGCAGAATGCTTAACTGTTCATGTGTGAAACTGGAAGGCTGATGGTCTTGTTTATTGCCCGGCCCTCGACCAGTAAGAAGATGAATGCTTAGCCCATTAGTAGCAAACTTGGGCTTTTGTATCCATTGTTTCTGAATTCAGGCTTTCAGCCTGATGAGTGAAACTTCTGGGATATGTACCACAGACAACTGCCCTCGAATTTCAAGTACAACTTGAAACCAAAGGACAGCTGCTACAGGTGATTAACAAACATGAAACCAAACGACAGCTGCTACAGGTGATTAACAAACATGTCCCCAGCTTGCGATGGAAAGTACTGACACTAACACATAAATTGCTGGATCCTTTTGCTGAAGATCTCACTTGTTAGCTGGGACAAGGGGGGTCCCTGACTGACAACCAAATCCGGGACAAGATGCTGTCTCTGACGCAACAAGAGCACAAGGCTAAGCATCGCCGGCTGGCTTGCGCACCACCTGAGCTCAACCGCGCCCTCCTCATCATCGTGAAATCGTGATGGCTACTTGCGCCAGGATAGCGCATCCAATTCCGAGCTGTGACGACGCCGTGATAGATCCTCTTTCACTCGCATCCTCCGGTGAAAAAGAACCCTCGAGGGATCCGGTTCTAACTTCTACTACCTCTTCTGCTGGCCACACAAAAAAACGGGGACAAAAACCCCTCTCGCGAAAAAGAAAAAAAAAGAGCTCATGTAATGTCACATGCTTCTGCAACTACCGATCGTCCAAGGTGCTTGCACGCTTTCTGCGCCGGTTGCTGTCGCTCCGTGCAATTCGTTTTCCGCCTCCCGCGACGCCATGCGCCACGTTCTTTCTCTGGCCAGGCAATTACGCTCGCACGACCGCTACGCCTTCCTCAGTCTCCGCCTCTCCGGCCCCGTTTGAAACGTCGAGATTTCGTAAGATTTCCCCGTAGGATTTGCAAACTTTTGCGCGAGATCGTCGTGGAGTCCAATGGCCTATGGGCTGGACCGTCCCACCCAGAAGGCGCCAACGCGCGCACCACTTCATCCAGCAGCGACATCTCCCGCCCAACATTAGCCGCGCCTGATGCTGCCGTTCTCGTCTGCAATTCTGCATGCGCCCCTGGCGTTTTGTACAGGTGAGTGAGACGCGCAGATGTGGTTGCATTGCAGCATGGGATGTGGGGCTGCGTCGAAGCCAAATAAAAGATCTTTTTCGGCGGCCACATATCTCTGCAGTACAGCGTCGAATTGGCTCATTGGCTGGCCAATAGGAGTGTAGGACCCTGCCGATTTCTAGATTGTACATACATACGTCGTGGTCCATCAGCGACCACACATCGTGGGGAGGCTATCGGGCCAAAGAATCGACGGTCTGGATCGACAGATGAGTCGTTGTCTATACCGGTGCGAAGGATCGACTCGCCTCATGCGTTCAATGCTTTATCGGAGAGTAAGTATATTCTTTCTTTTAGCCCCTGCCGGTTCCAACCACTTGCTCAACAGCCAATACTGAAAACAATTCACCTGGTCACATGCTCTCTGCTGCAAATGATAATGCATGCATCGATCGTTTTTGCCAGTTGGGGAGAGTGATACACCACACTCCACATCTCGAGCAAACAATTTGATGCACACAAGCAAAGTCTTTTATCCGTTATGAGGTGCATCCACCAGCATGTGAGTGATTCACCCTCCGGGGTACAGAATTATGGTTCTCTGAATCTCTGCGTTAAATCACACACGACTTGGAGAAAATTTCAATGGCCTTTTTGCATATTTATCTTCCCAGCAGGAATCGGATAGGGACTACATTTTCAGAGTTTGTGCAGGGTGATCAGATGTGCATTGGCTGCTGTTTCGAGCACTTCATTTTTCATAGTTGCCTCATCGCTTTTTAAGTAAAGAAAGAAGCTTACAAAGTTGATTGCGTACTTGTCGCTTCCACACTTTACACGGTAAAAATATTAAATTACATTGTCACTACGACGGAGGCGCTAAAGTTCATGGGCCATACAACAAAAGCGACATTGTCACTATCTGTACTGACAGGTTTTTAGGTTCTTCAGGAAATAAACTAGAAATAAACTACACCATAGAATTAGTTCACATGCTGATGAAGATATTCCTGGTGCATATCCTGATGTGTTCAGCCCAACTGCCCAAGTCTGAGGCACAATTTGGTTGCATTGAGACATTGACTTTCGTATTAAACAGATATCCTGACCAAATTTGGTAGTCTTAAAAAAGGAAAAGGTTAAGTCACACATTATTTGATGGAAAAAGTCAGAAATAACTCCCTAAACTATTGAATGAGTATGAATTATCCCTGGAGGCGGAGCCGAAAACCAGATATCTTTCACCCTCAACTATTAATACCTAACGACCCCCCCCCCCCACTCCCCAACACACACACACTCAATCCGGAGTGGTTTTGGACCTACAAGACGCATACGTGGTAGTACAATCATCCTTTTTTTTCTTGAAAAAATCGGCGGACCCCACTTATCAGTCTCTTATCTCTTTCCCCAATCCTCTCTCTCTCCTCCCTCCCCTCACATCTCTCTCTATCACCGAGCGGCGGAGGAGAAGTCAAGGATGGCGACGGGCGGGGGCGGGGACAGAGGCAGCTCAGGGGCGGTGGATAGGAAGCCGAGGATGGCGACACGCCAACGCCAATGCCTGATCTATTATGGGGGTAGCAGGCACAGCTGGATGCCGAGGATGGCAACGCGAGGCAGATTCTCTCCCTCTCAACCCCCCACCCCCCCTCCTTTCTCTCTTATTCCTCCCCATCAATCGGTTCGTACGACGAGGCGGAGGAGCTCGAGTGGCAGGGGCGGCGAGTGGTGGAGGCTGCTCCTCCTCCACAGCCGCCTCATGAGCTTGTCGCTATCGTCACCGTCACCACAACCGAGACCCGCCGCACCCTACTAAAAGCACCGCCACCGCCACAACAGAAGAAGATAGCCATGCCACCGGCCTAGCTCTATTATGCTCCCCTCCTCCATCTCTCCTTTTATTGCTTCCACAGCAGCAGCCTTCTCGTCGCCACCGCTTCTGCCATTCAGACTCGAGAGAAGAGAGCAATAGAGGATGGGGAAGATATGACATGTGGCCCCCATTGTTTTTTTTCTGATTGGACTGCCACGTATGCGTCACGTAAGACCAAACCACTTCGGATTAAGTCGGGGGAGGGGTAACTTACCAATAGTTCAGAGGTAATTCGGACTTTTTCCTTATTTGTTTTGTAGAGAAGACCTGATGTTCAGCCTCATCGTTTCACTTATTCGTGGAATAAGCCAAACGTCATATTTACATTACAAATGAAAAGTAATTTGTGAATAAGATTTATATATACATGTTCTTGGTGATCTAAAAACAAAGGCTGAAAATAAACTTCGATGAGAAAAACCTAAAATCACCTTCAAATTTAAGTTTGGAAATTCAAATTTTGACTAACAAACATAAGTATAAGTGAAAAGATTGGCAAATTATTTCAAGTATAATAATCGTACGTTCTCGTTGTGCTCAATATAGTTTCTGACCGGAGTTCTTAACACTAAATAGTAAACAGTGCCAGTGTTTGAATTCGCTGCTTTAATTATCCACTGTTCATCTTAACTGAAAACCAGTTTCACTTCCCCATTTGCAGCTGCCCCATAAAATCCTATATATGCACTCAGCTCATGTTAGTTTTTCCGTTTGGCATTTCGGCAAGTGCGTTGGAGAACGACAGCGACCCGTTCTTCATCAACTTTTCCCCTTTTCTTCAGAATTCAGTTCGTCAACTTGGATGAGCAGTTGAATCCTACAAAAACAAAGGTCTCGAAGCTCTGCATCACGATGATCCAATTGGGAAAATGGAACTGCGGAACTGTACTATACAAAATTATCGAATTGATACCTATAACCTGCATGATATAATCTCTGCATCATCACTAACATGATAACCTCCCCGAAAAAAATTAGTACAAAAGAAAAACAAGATAACCATCTCAAATCTCATGGTACAGAAATATCTTTGCGTGTGACGGCGACAGTGACAGTGACAGTGACGATTATAAAATAAATGTGCCGACTTACTGCTTTTAATAACCCAAAGGGAAGGAATTCATTCCTCCAGCAATAGCATGTCCTGGTACGTCGGATGCCATACCGAGCGATCCTAATTCCTGATCCATTGCACGGTCGAGCCATAAAAATCGTAGTACCAAGTAGGCTAAATACTCAGGATATGCCCGGGAGGCCGGGACCCAGCCGCCCAGCTCATGCAAGCAGCGCCGCCACTAGCCTAACCTAATTGCGGCAACACCGCGACGTGACCCCGTGAGTTATCAGGCAAAGCGATCGACCACGCAGATGTCACAGGCTACTACCGAAAAAAGAAAGAAGGAAAGAGACGGTCTCCGGCTCTCGCAAGCCTCTGGAGGACAGCAGCGAGCGTCAGGCTGGCTTTGCGGCTGGCCGGTGCCGTGCACCTCACCTCGCACTCACTCAGCCGCGCGCAACAGCTTCGGTTCGCCACCAAGTTGCCCTGTCCCGTGTCGGGCCCGAGACCGTGCGTACGTTGGAGCGAGACCGTGTCTCGAGATGGATCGATCGATCGGCCGGCGTACGTCTCGCTGGCTCACGGGCCGGTGGCCGCGAACGGGCAACTTGCGCGCGCCGCCGCGGTTAGATTCGATGGACGTGTGCCGCGCCGTTGCCGCGCGCGCCGGCACGATCCGCGCTAACGGTTGGCTTTGCGTAATAGAAAAGGCGGTTTTGCCGGTATAGGAGAGGAGGGGCTGCTGCTCAGCTGGTTTGTTTGCCGGTACAGGACGGTCCCTCTTTACCCCTGTGGAACCTGCCAGATGTACCTGTGGGACTGGCATGCCTACACACGAGCACACCCTTGAATTGAATTGAGCATGCCTGTAGGACCGTTTCTCGTTGTTCATGCTTGCTCATTGCCTCATTGGCGAAATCCTTGTCATATTGGATCACAATGCACCACGCGACAGTAAGGAGGGTGGTACTGCAGTGGCACTGTAAGTCTGTAACAGTGCCACGGCCCCCTTGATCGTATTGACAGACATGTGGACCTTACTGGAGAGTAGCGGCAATAATCAACTAGCAGCACGTACTAGAGTAATATAATTTTTTCAGCACTCGAAGAGTCAGGTGAGGAGTCGACAAGCTAATGTTTTTTTTTTTTTTTGCGCGGATTTGACAGTGACAGTGTACGCATCGCTTTCAGAACATGGCTCCAACACAGGGCCAAAATCACAAACAGCGCACGAGAGATCTTGCTTTCACCGCGGAGATGGGCACGTGACGGCAACGTGGGCATACTTTTTGCTGGGCTATATAATACTACCCTATACGTTGCTAATCTCGTAAACGCCAAGGTAACGGCGAACAAATGAACAATATTTCCCTAAACATATTGGCTCGACCAAAAAAAGAAAGAAAAAAAAGAAGACGAAGAGGAGTTTGAGGCCTGCGTGACGGCACGACTCGCCGCAGTCCACACACGCCGAGCCGTTCCGGGCCACACATGACGTATCGGCATCAGCATCAGGACCCCTGGCCTCGCTCCCAGTCCCACCCGCGTCAAAAACTGGCACGAAAACGACCGGTCGGTGAACCGAAAAAACGGCAGTCACGCACGCATCCCGCGCGCGGCGGTTTCTCTCGTCCTCGCCCTCGCGGCGGGCACACCCTTGGCCCCTGGCCCCCGCGCGCGGTCTCCCCGGCCCCCCCACCCCACGACCCACGTTCCCGTGCCCTCCCGTGTCGCGCCATCCCACGCGATAGCCCGCGGCAATCCAGGGCAAAGCTCACGTCGTCGCGGCCTCGCTGCCTCACACGCCGACGCCGCGAAACGAGCTCCCCACCCCGCACCGGCACCGCACGTCAACCTCCGCGGCTCTGCTCCCCCGGTCGCGGGGGGATCACGTACGCACGCACGCGAAAAAAACCCCGTGCTTTTTGGCCAGTCGGCTGATGCTGCTGGAGTCGTGCCGACTTTGTGGGGGGAGGGTTTTGACCTGACTGCTTTCTCCCGTCGTGATAGTTTCCCCTTTTCTTCCGGTATCCCAGTGTACACCGTATCTTCGGATCGGACCAGGGGAGTAGTGCTGAGAATCTGGCTGGGGTGAACACTCGGATTGTTTAATGGGGGAAAACAGCTGTTGTTGCCCTGGGTTTAGCCAATCAATTAAGGTCCAGTTTACCGGCTCCGGTTTGGGTTTGTCCTGGAACGGAGGCAGCTCCCTCCCGAAAGCGACGCAGAAAAGGTTTTTGACCAGGAAAGGTGGTATAGACGTATAGTGAGATGCTGAGAGCTGCAAGTTGTGGGGCAGGCAGCTTTCCCAGTTTCTAGCTAGAATGCTAGATGGATGAGTTGGTTATGAAGTTATCAGGGAGCAGAAGCACCCCCAATTTGGGATGGAACGGTATCTAGCTTGAGCAGGTAGCGTATGCGTACAGCAAAGGCGATCGAGAAGGAGCGAAATACGGGACAGTGTCACAGTGATATTCTCTGCGCATTTTACAGCGGGGACTGAATTATGCTAGCTGGATAGTCTGATGGTCCGATCTGGTGCCACTTTTGGTGGATATTTCTCACCATGGAACCAGAATCAAAGAAGATCTTATCCTAGGCATAGGGGTGAGCATGGGCGCATGCATGCGGAGTTGATCGCATCAACTAAGCCTGCAACTTGCGCTAAGTGAAAAACTAAGCCTGCAACTTGCGCTAAGTGAAAAACTAAGCCTGCAACATACCGAGAAAAGTCAAGATCAGGCGCGAATGAATTCCTTCTTCCCTAGGCATCTTAGCCCCCAATATTTTTGGGTCCATCCGTTGGATATATACGCCGGCAATAACTAGCAAAAACTGTTATCTCGCGCAGCCCGAATCTTCCAGACCCGTAGATAAGGAGATATACACGAACAACCTCATAATCCACACATTGCCTCGGCATCGTGCCAATGTGTACTCCCCAACGTTGAGATTGGCACAAATGAATTTATAAGCTCGCATTGTTGCCTTACAATCTTTCGATATCTTGTGGGGGCGCATGGATTGTCCCTCGGTTTGGCACACACAGAATGTTCCCCTTCCAATCATTGGAAACCATCGCTCCACGTTACTCGTTGGCTTTTGTGGCATTATACCTGCAAATGATGGCCAAAATGTATGCAAATCTAAACCGCAATTATAAAGAAGCGATCTCTCAATCATGTACCCACTTATGATTCTAGATTTGGAGGCGCGGCCGGTCTCAACTTACGCACGTCAACGATCCCCTTGTGGGAGAAAACAGAGGTTACATGCACGCACAACCCCGGTCGGGCTTTTTCTGTGGCGCGACACCCTCCGCCGTCAAACGCAACAACCTCCTACGCAGACGCGAAACGTTAGTATACGGCCGAAATGCGGAAAGAGGCCACGACGCGGCCGGTGATCCACACATTTCCGGCGAGAAGTACGCGCTACTAGTAGTAGTACTGGTAGAACGGCCAGGTTCCCGTGGCCTTTGCGGCCAGCGGGAGAGAGCGCTTTGCCGGTCCGGGTTGTGTGGCTCGGCGCCGCGCACGTCCGCCGCCGCAGCAGCGGGAGCCCGCGATAAATGCCCGCGAGGCGACGCGATCCCACGGATCCCACGAGCCACCTCCGATCGCACACGCCTCGTTGTCTCAGGCCACAACTTTCGTTCTCCCAATCTACTACTAGTCTCACTCTTTTTTTTTTTTTTTTTGTGTGTTTTGGAGTAGGATTCTTATTGGTTGGCTATGTGCCGCGAGCCGAATCCCCTGGGCCACTAGTGTCCAGCCATGTCACCGTCGCGTGCGTGTGCCATCGGTGAGCTCTCCGCTGCCACATCAGCAGCAGGGATCGAGCTCCAGATGTGCACTACTATTGCGAGGGTTTTGGTAGTGTGGTTTACTCTGCCTTTTGGTGAGCTGGAGGCATCTCAGACAACGAAATATTTTGGTTGATGCTTGTGCAGTTACCCGTGGACGCCTAAATCCGAAATATATATGTCTTTTGGATGTTTATAGAGATACCGGTGCTTGAGGACATAACAAAATTTCACGAGATTTGGCTTCTTTCTGCTACTTGCATTGTGATATCAACGTTTAAAAATGATGATCCTCATTTAAGGTGGCGTTTTGGTTACTACTTACATACATGGTTGATGTTAGTAACCAGCAACTGGTCTGTTACAAATCGATGCTTCCTCGGAGTGAATAATTAGAATTAGTATAGATATAAAAGATTGATAGTTTAAGGGTCTGTTCTAAACTGCTATTTGAGCTTAGCTACCCCTCGTTTTTCATTAGCATGCTTTTAAAAAGGCTAAATAGTGTGTGTTTCGTGCGAAAATTTTTTACATAGGAAGGGTATTAAAAATCAAATAATTTCTTTTTAAATTTTTTTAATAATTAATACTCAACTATTCATGTAGTATGTTTCTCGTTTTGCGTGCAACTAATAACCTAGATTCATCCTCTAAAAAGAATGCGACCTAAAAAGAAATGTTCGCTCCTAAAACTCGTATATAAATTCCCATATCAATCAAAGAAAAGGTGAAAAAAGGATGCACCCTTATGTTATGGTAGATCTAGATTATAACAATGTAGATTGATAGGTAGTTATAATCAAAATACAATTGATATGGAAAATTAGAACAAGCTAAGAGTAATATATCAAATTTAATTGTCCTCTTTTTAAGTGTTGTGCGGTACAAAATACAGTTTTTAGCAAAGTGAGCGTAACTAACCGGTTAGATTTCTTGTAGTAGAACCTACCCACACAGAGGTTCAAGTTCTAGACTTGGCACAAGTTCTCGCATTTACGACTAATTATCTTTTTTAGTAATAGGTAACACACCCATTGATAGCGAGACAAAACGTTGTCCTAGTCTTTTGAATAATGTATTCATAGGGATATGGCGTGAGTATGCGAATGTTGTGAGCGTCTGTATTTCTACTGTGTTTTTCTATATAAAAAAGATACAATTCTACCCATGAAAACCCGATATTAAAATTATAACTGAAATCTACTTCAACGTTTAAATAATAGGTCACTTTTCGTTGGAAAGTTTGCTAGTTTGTTTCAAAAGCCTAAGAAAAGAGAGACCAATAAACAATCGAAATTTGCCACTGTCAAGTGCGGTGGTAAGGGGTGTATTGTTTTAACCCCAAGGTCCTGTGTTTAATCCCCAACACGTTTATAATTTCTTTTTTAAAAAAATATTTGGAGAAACGTTTTTCCCTCCAAATCTCGTTTTCTTAAAGAAGTTGATAATCGGTTTTGTATGGACCGTGGAGTATTAATAACAGGCTAATGAGTCAATTTCCATTGAAAGATTATTTCACCTTGGCTTGGCTTAGCTCTTTTTTTTAATGCCTTTTTTTTTGAATGCCGGCTTAGCCCATTTTCAAAAACTACATTAAAAAATACTGGATTACTGGGGAGATGAAAATAAATCAACTTCAAGCCAATGTTGAAACAACATAAGTAGGGTCTATATCCACCCTCTTTCTTGACAAAATAGATTGAGCTAAACACTCTGGATAACAGACCAACAAATCTCACAACACATAATCGAATTTCAGCGAATCGGAGTGAAAGGTGAATGGAAACCAAACCTTGCAAGTAAATGTCATCCAACCATATATCCAAACCATCAACTCACCCAAATCTTTTTGCCCATGTGGCCGCAACGTAGCGGCACCCCGAAGATAACACAGCACAAGTTGCACGGCTAAGCTCTCCCTCCCCACTCCCCCTCTCCAACGCAAACCCCCCAATTTATTCTCATGATATATCCCGTATAATATTCCGTCGAATTCACTATCCCATCGCCCCCTCAACACGCGAATCGCGAGGAAAATCCTCAAATCCCAGCGAGGGAAAAAAGAGAGAGGGAAAAACCGCGCGAAATCCTTACCCACAAAAATAAAACTGATCCCCACACCTATATATACGCGGCGAGCACACTCCCCCGTTTCTTGCATCCCTCACACCTTCTGCTCCTCTCCTTTTTTGGCGGCTCCTCCACACCCACCCCTCTCCCTCTCTCTCTGTTTCGGCCTCTCATACTCACTCCTCGGCTTCTCGTCGTGCTCTGCTCTGTGGCGCGAGGAGGATCGAGCTCGCGCGGCGCGCCTCTCCATGGAGTGGGTGCGCGGGAAATGCGTCGGCAGGGGGGCGTTCGGCGCGGTGCACGTGGCGGTGGACAGGGCCACCGGGCGGGCCTTCGCGGTGAAGTCGGTGGAGGCCAAGGGCGGCGCGCCGGCGGCGGCGATGGCGTGCCTCGAGAGCGAGATAAGGATCTTGAGGCGGCTCAGCTCGCCCTACGTCGTGGAGTATCTCGGGGACGACGGGGACGCGGCGACGACGAGGAATTTGCACATGGAGCTGGTCCCCGGCGGGAGCGCCGCGGAGGCGGCGGCGGCGGCGGCGGCCATGGGAGGGCTTGGTGAGCGCGGGGCTCGTGGCGTCGTGCGGCGGGTGGCGGCCGCGCTGCGGTACCTGCACGACGTGGCTGGCGTGGTGCACGGGGACGTCAAGGGGAGGAACGTGCTCGTCGGCTGCGACGGCGACGGCCGCGGCGCGAAGCTCGCGGATTTCGGCGCGGCGAGGCTGGTCTCCGACGCCGCGGTGTCCCGGGGCCCCCGCGGCACGCCGGCTTGGATGGCGCCGGAGGTGGCGCGCGGCGGCGCGCCGACGCCGGCGTCGGACGTGTGGTCCCTCGGCTGCACGGCGGTGGAGCTGATCACCGGGAAGCGGCCGTGGTCAGAGCTCGGCGGCGCCAGCGAGGTCGGCGAGCTGCTCTTCCTCATCGGGTTCGGCGGGAAGCGCCCCGAGCTCCCCGCGTGCGCCTCCGACTCGTGCCGCGACTTCCTCGACAAGTGCCTCCGCCGCGACGCCGGCGAGCGGTGGACCTGCGATCAGCTGCTGCGCCACCCGTTCCTCTCCGCCGCGGACGTCCACGACGGCGGCGAGCCGTCGCCGTTCCCGTCGCCCCGAGCCGTTCTCGACTGGGCGGCCGCGTCCATGTCCGATTCGGACTCCGACGACTCGGGCGGCGCGGAGGCGCGCAGCGAGCACGAGGTGATGGCGCGCGCCAAGGGAAGGCTCGCCGAGTTGGCGTCAAACGCAAGCTGGGGGCGCGAGTGGGGCGCGGGGCCCACCTGGGAGGCGGCCGACACCTGGGCCCCACCGTCCAGTCCGGACACGACAGCGACGAATGCACCCGTCCCGTCCAACCCCGCCGCGGTCGCCGACGCCGGTGGGCCACCCGCCGTGATCGCTGGCGGCCGTGACAGCGTCCTCGCCGTCGCCACCGCCGGCGCCGGCCGTGATCGCTGTGACAGCCAGCATGGGCACTATAAATGCGAGCTAGCTCGCACTAGGCGAGCTCGGTTGGCTGTTGCGTCCGTGGCTGCTGTCATGTACAGTTATCTCATTGATTCAATCATATTTTGGGTTCAATTCAAGCCGCCATTTTCTCTGCAATATTTTGGTCCAATTCTTTTTTTTCCGTTGCATATGACTTTCGGTAATGCGCGCTGCTGCTGCCTCTGCTGGTCGGATGAGATCATGAGAGTGTGAGACAGCCAGCCAACGAGGTTAGTTGTTGCCTAGTTGGACACCGCGGCGTGCTGGTGTTTTGGCCCATTCACTTGGCGGAAAAATGGCTCGTTAAATGCGTTTACCGTATCGGCGCGAGGCTTGAGAGCGAAGCCTAACCGTAACCCGACCGCGGGGACAGTTTCGTGGTACTAATTATCTAGAAACGGTACTGTACCTGGGAGCAATTTACTTACATGGTCGTCTGAATGATCAGATCGAGAAACCACAAGCAAGCTAATGGCAATGGAGTAGTAAACTCTGACACATACACGACCAGTGTCCTGGAAAGCCAGGTTGGAAGCGAGAACTGGTCCTGTTTCTTGTCTCTCAGTTTCAAATTCTGAAACTAAGCCGACCAGGTAACAAACACTTCGCGCCAGATTTCAGTCTTTCAGAGCAGGGTGAAATGGCCGAAAAGGCTCACGGGGCAGTGCACGGGCTCACGGCGGGAAAGAATTCCATGAACAAATTCATCGTGCACGTTCTTTCGTTTGAGAAACAAAAGAAATGCGAGGGGGAAGCGCGTGTTTCACACACTCACGTCACATGCATTTGCCGCCGAACTTGTCGTACTGAAGCTGTAGTAGTGCGCGTCCATCTGCAATTTCTGCATCGGGAGATCCTTCCGATCGCGCATCCGTAGTACGCTCCCAGGACGTGTCGACTTGTCACTGTGTCAGTACCACGGGCAATCATCATGAGCAAACAAGCAGCAACGAGTACGAGTACATCGCAATTCCGGCGATCGGGAAGATACGCAGGTTATGTGGCTCCCGGGAAATCATCGGTTTTTAATGCAGATCAATGGGGGCGTATCACGATCTGCGCAGTGCATACGCCTCCATGCTGGGGGTGAACCCAGATCCACGGAACATGGGTACAGACAGCATGGTAGTATTGCGGATCGATGGGTGCAGGATGGTAGTGTTTTGCAGGTTGCAGACGTAGCAAGTAAAGTCTACTGGCTACAGATCACCTGACTGAAGATGATAAAGCAAAATGATGCACACGAGATGCCGTAGTATATGCCATGGGATGCAACGGTTTACACACCGTGAGAAATGCCTTTTAGACGCCATGGGCGACAGGCATTCACGATAACATGGGGTGTGTACAAGCACAGAAGCTTTTCACGATAACATGGGGGCGGTACAAGCACAGCACTACAGCAACAAGTACTTGGTACCAACATTCATTGCTGCGATTTTACGAGCTTATGAGACGACATATGCTCCGCGTGCTGTGATATGTACTACATGATTCACACTAAATGCGTTTGCCCGGCAATACACATGGATCTACTCCTATATGATAATGATATGCGTCATGCTCTGCAGTGCGTCACCTTTGCAGGTTGCAGCAGTAAAAATGCACACATACAACTCGACAACTCGTCACCGAAGAGGCGAAGAGCTTCACATCGCATATAATTGCAAGACAGAGATAAGAATTGTGAGTGACAGGGCATCACCGTCCAAATTTTGGACAACCCAAACCGTGCCCATTCCAAAAGCAACTTCAAATAATTGTACAAACATGCTGTGCCCCCACTCCGCCACCCCATCTCGGATAAACAACTCAAGGTTTAAGTAACAGTGTAGTAACCAAGAACCCGACTGATACAACTCAAATTTTGCCTAGCACAAACATTCATCCAAAAGAAAACACAATGAAAATTTGTGAAAGGAAGAACTTTGACCACAAAATGAATGAAATGACGCTCATTTAACACTTCACTCGCTTCAGGCATATCAAAGCTGCCAAGAGGTTGCGGGTGCTTTCACTCTTTAGCGCCCTTCTTATCCTCTTCTGCAGGAGTCTCCTCTTTCTCTGCATTTTCCTCCTTTTTTGTCTCGGTCACTGAAAGCTTCTCAACCAATCCTGCAGTAGAGGAGACTTCCTCATTTTCTTTCTCCTCGTTCTTTCCTTGCTGCTCAGCAATCTCTTCTACCATCTCCCTGAACTTCTTGCAGTCTGAAACAAAATTCATGGACAACAGTCAGACAAAAAAGTCCGAAAGAAATGCAGATGAAACAGAGCTTAGGTAGGTCGATACAAATATAGCAGTCTCTCACAAAGAACTACATATTGATGTCTCAAATAGTCACAGCAGCAAATTTCATAGTAAGACAGTTCATTTCAATTTACATGTTGTCAAACCTCAGGAACAGACGAAACAGTACATAACTATTGACACAATCATACAATTGTAGAATAATTTTAAATGCATCATACAATTCGAACATGCATTTAATCACTGGACAAAGTACCTTAATGAGAAAGAATTGCACCAGCAGATCCTAACTGTTAGTGAAAACTAATATAGATCATTTTCACAAAATAATCCACGTCACAATGTGGTTATGCCTTTAATTAGCTTAAAGTACATACCAGATGAATCAAAATCTTAAGTAAAATAATATTTGGATTGATAAAACATGGAGCAGTATAAGGATTATAGTACATATCTTGTCCATCTCTTTAGTGTGCTGGCTGCTGTCACCTTGGCACTATTGCTATTTCAAAAGATAAAAAATGGCCTAGAAAGTACTCCCTCCTTCCAAAAATCTGAGGCTTATTTCATTCTTTGGTTTTTCCAAAAATCTAAGTCCTATTTGTAGTCACTATGTGCTAAATTAAATTGTGGATCGGAAACCAAGAAGTCATTCTAGTACTTATTGGTTGCATGTTCATTGGTTTTGCCACATGGTGAGTGAGTTACTTGCTTCTTGGTTTTGATGCAAAAAGAAATAGGTCTCAGATTTTTGGAAGAGAGGAGTACAAACTTAGATATTGCAAGACTAATTTCGAACTTAAATCCATCCAGAAAGTTAAAGATCTCTTGCTATTTCAAAATTTTGCTTTAGACAGGACATAAATTCCATGTCCTCCCAAATTATGACGAGAACTTGAAAAGCAGAAAATAGTCTGCAATTCACCAAAAAAAACATGCTAGAATCACAGAACAATTTCTAAGCGCAGACTTCCAAAAGCAAGGTGTGTGATAAAACAAATGTGAAGGCTAGCAACTGCAAATTGATGCAATTAGATGGTTAAATCATGTACATCATTCGCACAAAAACAGTCCCACGCCAATGACTGCTAGTCGTCCAATAACACTGTGCACCAGATTATAGTTAAGGCGTTTAGATCCAAACACCAAAGGTGGATGATAGTAAACTAGATGAAAACAATACAGCAAAGTGAATGTGAATCAAACCCATGGTGCAGATCAAACTTTATTTGTGATCACACAATTCAGGAAACTATGGTCCGTCTAACGAAATAAAACTCACAGTGCAGATCAAACTTTATTTATGATCACACAATTCATAAAACTATGGTCTGTCTACGAACTCATTTGAGTGATGAACCTCGACCAAGCAGAAAACCATCACCAATTCAATTCTCGGACACCCAATAACAATCTGATTGCTCAAAGCCCATCCAAGCACATGCTACTACTAGCAGTATAATATTTTGGTTAAGAAACAAAAGGAGCAACTACATAATTCTTGGGGTGTTAGTGCTTACTCTCGACGGATCCAAAGCGTATGGCGAACATTTCCTCCTTGAGCTCGCCGTCGGCGAAGTCCAGCGCGTGCCACACGCACGACTTGTCGCTGCCGGCGTGCTCCTGCATCTTCGTGGTCGTCGCCACTGCACACACAAACATCACCCAGTCAAGTCGAACCCCATCCATCTGGAATCCAGATCGAAACCAACAACAAAAGATCCCCGCAAAGATTGGATACCGAGGTGATTGGCGCAGATCTTGAGCGTCTTAGCCTGGCGCATGACGAGACGGACCTTGCCGGTCTCCTTGTGCTTCAGCAGCTTCACCGTGCCGGTGCCTCTCTCCTTCCATTGGTTCCCCTCCTTGTCGAAGCGGTACAGCTTCGACTTCCTGCGGGAAATCCAAAAAAAACGAGTCGTCAGGCTCAGATCAAAGCCGGGGGAGATCGGATCGGGGCTGGATCGAGGGAGGGGGAGGCGGCTTACATGTCGAGGAGGACCTCCTCGTCCTCCTCGCCGGTGGTGACGGCGACCTCCTCGAGCTTGACGATGGGCGCGACCTGGGCGCCGGTGTCCTCGTCCTCGCCCGCCGCCGCCGCCGCGGCCTCCTCCTCCTCCTCACGGTGCTCCGCTGGGTCGGCCATGGCGGTGGCGCGGCGGGAGTAGGGTTTGGGGTTGCGGGTTGCCCTGGCCTCCTCCTCTGCTGCTGCTGCCGGTTGCTGCGCGTAGTGGTGGCGGCCGCCGCGATGGTGAGGGGAGAGAGAGAGAGAGAGAGGAGAAAGGTTAAAAAAGGTGGGAGGAGTGGGGGCGTGGGCAGCCGAAAGGGCTCTCGGCTTTGGGAAAGTGGGGGCGTCTGTCGTAGGGTTGCGTACTTGCGTTACGGCCTGAGATGGGTTTTGAATTTCTGGGATGTTGGGGTGAACTGGCAAGCGACGGGTGGACACAGGCCGTCGTGGTTGGGATGGGCCTTGGCCTGGTTGGCTGGTTCTACCGGTGCTCCTTTGGCCCAGATGCCAATGTTTTTTTTTTTATTTTTGGAAAACAAAGGCAGAGAACCCTGCTTTGATAGAAAGCAATAGATGGTTTTTGCCGGTGACCGGCTACAGTTTTAGCCACCAGGTGACCAGGGCACGCAGAAAAAACCCACAAGTGCACACAGCAGCTGCCAAAACCACTCGGGGCAACAACCCTCCCCAGGTCACTGGTACATCCCACACAATCAGTTCACACCCTCCCGCACCTGCAGGGAGCCAGCAGCCTCAAACAACAAGATATCATGAGCTCCAGTCTTAGGGCTTGTTTGGCACAGCTTCAGCTTCAGCTCCAGCTCCACCCCTCCTGGAGATGGAGTTCAGCCAAACAATTTCAGCTCCACCAAAACTGGGAGTGGAGCTGGGTGAAGCTCTCTCACAAAATGAACTAGAGTTGTGGAGCTGGGTTTAGGCAGCTCCACAACTCCACTCCAGACTCAACTCCTGTAGTTAAATTTAGGAGTTGGAGCTGTACCAAACAGGCCTTTAGTGTGTCCTTCGGCTTCGTCAAAATCCTCCACTGGTACAGAAGAGAGATCAAGCGACAGATCACAGTTTGAGGAGTGCCCACAACCTTAGGTCTAAAAATCATGTCATTTCTAGTGAGCCAAAATTGCTAACTCACTGCGGCTAGTAACACTCTTCTGTATAAGAATCAGTAAGCAAGGTGGAGAAAAACTGATCAAACGAAGAGGGGGACAAAATTTCATCCAGGGGCATCTAAACTTGCTAAGGGGCAGGTAAAGATTACATGTCGAGCATTCTCAGTACCACCACATAATTCACAAAATTCAGAACCTCCCCAGTTATTTTTGTTTTGAGTTGTTCATAGGAAATGTTTCTGTTCAAGGGGAATAGGTGCTTTGCCAGAGCATGGCCATCTTTGTGTCAGTTACAGATGCAACAGTGGACGTGCCTAGGATCAGCGTACATGAATCGACCATACCCAACGGGTGCGCGTTCACAACTCAATCAGATTTCTGCTAAATTATTTCGGCAAATCGGTGGGTCAGTTACACGATCAAAAGACGTATACCATGCTCACTGAGAACTTGGACCATACGTCCAGTAGAGATACAGGTTAAAAAAGGGGGGATGAAGCACATGAGCAGAATGTAAATGGTTGTTGCAAACAACAAATGTTTCGTTTTTGAAGGAAAAAAAAGCAAAGGATATCGATTCTATACATTTTCATATGTTCTCTTTTCAAATGGTTTCCTATAACATGTCAATATCTGATCTAGGAGTATTGGGACTTTGGGAGTATATCCTATCAAGAAAACGGCTATCCCTGAATATGCTACCCCATACTTGTTACATTCACTACGAAAGGAATATCCTTGAGACGTCAGATAGTCAGTGTTTTATGTATGCTAAATTTTGGACGTCAGTGTTTTTTTGAAGGTGCCATGGTGTCGTAACTATCGAACAGCACACTTCAATGTCAGTAAAAACGATGTAGTAGCCACATGTGTCCATGCAAATTGTATGGCTTGTGAGTTGTGATGAAGTGTTTGTTCGGAGAAGGGACAACGGCGAAGAGAATCGCCATGGTGCACATATTATCCAATCTCCAGGGCCTGCCACAACTGCGCAATTACTAAAGGATCGATCCTGCTGATAGCTGCATTGAAGACTGCATCACCATGCAGAGCTGCACATTCTTTCAAATTCTCTCTTAGCATGTCGACAAGCGATGCTTTTCTAATGGGATCCAGCTCCCTTATCTGGTCAAGAATGGGAATCAACACAAATGAGAGTCTCAGACTACCTACTAGATTGCACAAATGAACATCTCTCTGAAGCATTACTTACTTGCGCCTTCTTGAATTCCTTACTCGTATTGGAATACTCTGGATCATCACTAAGAGGCAATGAAGAGATTGTATCGTCACTGCCAAAAAAAATAAAGCAAGAACAATGAATTAAAGCACAATGGAATCAGAGGGAAGCATAATCTGACAGTAAAATAACCTAGAATCATCACTGGTAGTCCTCCCATGTCCTCCAATAATAACACTTGTACATAATCTGCACAAAACCATGATAAGTAGTACCAAAATAATAACACAATTCATCCTATCTGTTTGAAATATTTTACCTCAGAATATCACCAAGTTTCTCGATAACTCCAGGTATATTTGCAGTCAAAATTACAGAAAGAGCCATTGCATATACCTTTTTCTCTATAGAGCTTGCGTCATCTACCTACAGAATGTAAATGCCACTATTTTGTTAATCATTAATGCAGAGAATCTTCCATATTAACAGCTTATATTTCCACAGCGAAAGGTCTAAAGTATTGAGAACTGCACAGTTCATAAGGTTTTCAGTGCCTGACCTTAATAACAATACCTGATCACAGAAACTGACAAACCAAGAAATAACTTCATGAACTCCAAGAATATATAATAGATTTTGCTAAAGCACAGGTCCAAGTCACAAGTTGGAAGGGTGCAAGAAACTGAAGTCCCCATTTTGAAGGACCCACTTTAACATAGTATTTGGACTAACAATTTGTTAGGTTATGTAATACAGTATTGCTAGTGAATACTGATATTAGATAAAAACCATTCTGCTCAAAGCTGTAAATTAGTTAGGTACAGAATAGTAGATGTTCGGTAGAAACATGTATGGTTGGACTTTGAGACAAACCAGTAAAAGTTACTAGCATTCATATGCAGATTGATGCTCTGTCTGAGACTGAACCGTGATGATGCACATACCTTGTTAATCCACCAATCAACCAAAAGAAGAAGTAGATTCTGGTTTATCCCTGCTTGTTGGAACCTTGCTATAAGTGCTGGCTCTGATAATAGTTGAGCTAAAAAGTCTCTATTCAGCAGAAGAAGCCTAGCAAGAATTGCTGCAGAAGTGACACAAACAGCAGTCCTAGAAGGATAATGCTCATCACCGCCACTCAATGATATGAAAACAAGTTTCTAGAAATGGACAAAGACTGGACGAGTTAGGATCATAAAAATGAAGTAGAAATGGATAATTCAAACAACTATTCAAGCATCCACAATCAATGTATTGCATTATAAGTACCTGAAGAGCACTTGATATCAGAGGTGGAACTTCCTGAGGAAACATCTGCATGCAAAAGCTTTGATTAGCTTACCATGATAAGCACCAGCCAACACTGAATGTGCTACCAGGAACCACACTAAAGTGAAAGATGTAAAAGAACTACGAATGTATAATTTCTCATTGTGGAAGGTGCTTTCCCAAATCTAGCTATCAGAGGTCTGCCAACAGTAATTATTGCTAATTCCATCAGACTGCCAACTGGGAAGGGTTCTATCAAAGGGCTCTACAAAAAATAAAGGGAGAACAAGAAAACAGCAGAGCACCACAGAAGTCCAGTGGCAGAGAGTACCCAACAGCAAACAGAAATAGTAAGGTCACATCAGAGAAAGTATGAATTCAGATCATTCATCAGAAAAATAAACACATACCAGAACAAGAAGATCAATGATAGGAAGTGTTGTGAGAAGGCCCTTATCATCAGCATTGCCCACAATAGTATCAAGGATGCTTTCTAAACTTGTGGCATGGCTTTGCAAGAGATCTGATCCAGCAAAAACTATGTAGTGCTCTATTATTTTGATCATGATCTACATCATGAAAATGTGTTTCTGAGTCAGCCAGCGGAACTTTCTCATAGTCACATCAATGTATTAAAAGTAAGACTAGATTAGGTTTCATGTTTCAGTTTATTCCTCGCTCATAAGGTGAAACACTGTTTACATGTCATCGTTTATAGTTGATACAAATATACAGTAACAATGTAACATAAAACTTTAACAGTCAAGATATAGTATCAGATGGCCATAACATCCATGTTGGATGTAGTGGCTGAGCTTTAATCCATTATCTTATAAAAAAAGATATAGTATCAGCAGACATAGCAGAAAATAAAAAGGGTCTTATATTTTGAAACAGAGGGAGCATTAACCACAAGGTGTGAGTTGTGTTCATATATTTTGTTTGTCCTTGTTTAACAAACGGCACACTCCACACTTGAAATTCGGTAGCACTGTTCACAATATTATACAAGAGGGATCCTAACCTCCAAATGATTGAAGCTCCCATTCATGATGCCCACAAGATAAGGGAAGCAGTCCAGCAGTTGAGGCACAATGGAAGGGGCATTAGAAAGAGTTGCTTCCAACAACTACATGATGGGTATCGGCTTAAGATTGCTAAGAATTTGAAAGTAGGCAGAAACAAAAAAATAAGGAACAATAACTGCTTACCAAAACAGTGTCCTCAAGAAGATTAAGAGTGTTAGGACTATCAACATCCATGCCATATTGGAGTATAGGAAGAACCATGCCATAACAAAGTGGAGAGTTATACCCAAGAGAAGAAATAAAAGTTCGAATTGCATCTAGAAGTTCTATCTGTAGTAAACATTCACCAGATGATTCCTCCCAGGTCTGAAATCATACAGAAGGGTTGACATGAACTTCCATAAGGCACTGAACTCCGCAAAAAAAAAAAAAAGAACTGAATGTTTCTCTTGAATCCACTCTTTTCTAACTCAGTGGGATGACAACTGACTCGAAAAATCAGCTAACCTACAGAGAATCATGGACACTGCATTTTGAAGAAAAAGTAAGCATAGAAGAAATCATCAAATGCAAAACATGTTCTATACCCAAGACTCAAGCTCATAACAGAGAAAGTAAACAATGTGGTGATGCGCCACCCAAAAAACCATGACTTGAAAGCTAAGCTAGATCAGGTAGGAAAATATTGTTCATGTGAAATGATGAACAAAAGAAAGATTGTGGTCATAAAGTTCCTCATTCAGTTCTCTGTGCACAGAATTTACTGTATTGAACCTTGTATGCTGGGGAAGTGTGCTTTCTTACTAAAGCCTGATCATTATGATATGTTATCTAAAAAAATTGTGAAATGTCAAGTGCATCTAACATGAATGGAATGATCTCAATGGGTTAAAATGATAAGACCCGTACCTTTAGAAAAAATTGTGATAGCTCGCTCACAAATGGAATGATCCTGTCGTCCCCAACATAATTAAGGAGAACCAGAATAAAACTCAGGACTTGCACCTACATATGAAAAAGGCCAAATGGCGTAAGTAGTAATCATAGAAAGTACATCCACAACGAAAAAGTTTTTCCTTGGATCAATTAAAAAGAATAAAAAAAATTGTGTTCTTGAGAAAAAGAGAAACAGATAGTTAAAGTTAGTGTTTTGTACGTCAAAAATATCAAGATCATTTCCAATAATATACTACTTCTAGTAACTAAAAAATATTTTGTTACAATAACAAGGAACTTAGCCAGCTGTCCACCAAGATTTGCTGCATGGCAGGGCCAGTACCTGCATTGCATTTCCTGCAATGCCCAGGCAGAACTTTCTAAAGACCAGCACTCCAGCAGGCTAACATCAGCGGCGAATCCATCGTTGGGGCTGGTCGGGGCTCCAGCCCCAGCTCTGGCCGGCCATAGCCCATAGGTGCTAACAGGTATCCGCATCCATCCACATGCTCTAGTGAGCCATCACAGCAAAAAATGAACAAGTTGGCTTGGGAAGCAGTACTGCCTAGTGTCTTTGGTCACATATATCCAACTGGTTCTTTTATTGTAAGGGCAACCAAATACAAAAAAAAATGGGGAAAAAAATTGAACATCGCACCGTTTTTCGTATATATGTTTACAGCCAACTATAATACTTGTTACTGCTATTTTTTTATTCTTTATTTTGAGTTCTTTCTGGTATAAATTTGAAATTTGATTGACAATTGATTGGCGTGTACATATAGTTTATAGTTTACTATCTAGCTTTACCCTGTTCTTTCAGATTAGAGCAATTTTACGGTCCTTGAGGAGGTACCATGAGGTACCGTAGAATTGCTCTTCAGATTAATAGTTTTTTTTGGTACTTTGTGTGTACATGATTATCAAACCGCTAAACATTGTGATTTTTCAAAAAAAAAAAACTTCTTATAGAGAGGTTTCATCAAAATTCAAATAAATCAAAATTTAAAGTTTGTAATAGTCAAACTTAACTAGATGACTTAATATGTTAATAGTCAACAGTTAATATGTTAATTACAAAGCTTATCTGATAAACTGGATGACTACACGTCTGAAACTCTCATTTGAACAAGGCACCCCCTCTATTTTCATCCTACATTCGCCACTGGCTAACATCGAACAATATGACTGTCCTATAGTTTAGAGGAAAAAAAAGGTGCCATACAACCTTGCCTTATTTCAGAGCCTCCAGAAAGTATGACATACATAAAATTGGAAGGTGAAGTGCATTAGAATAGACTGACTGGAACAAACCTTTGAATCAAATTCTTGAACAGCTCCTATCAACTTGAAACACATTGCCCAACATGTAGGAATACACTCAAGCAAATCTACTTCCCAAATACCAAAAACTCGGAAAGCGTAACATAGGGAAGAGCATGCTGCCAGCTGAAAGTTGACAGCAGAATTAGTAAACTAAAGAAAAAGGATTTCTCGCTTTTAATGCTAAGGTTTTTAACTATGATACATACCCTAACGGCCATGTCCTGATCCCCAAGAAGTCCAACCAAAGCATCGCAGACCTCTTTCTGAATAACGCCCTTTATCTGTAGAATTATTATTTTTTATGTTAAAGCAGACACACAAGTAGGAAATTTAACATGTTCTCTGCTTCTAATTTCTGTTTAATATCTGAGGGAAAATATTGAAGTTAATAACGGAACCTCAAAAGCACATTGTCCAAGTAACAATGCAATTCTTCGACGAATGATGCACATATTGGGGTTGCCATTTGAAAGATCAATAGATAGATATCCACAGAACCTGCATAATTGAGCAGGAGCAAAGGTAGCGATGCAACTTTCGCATAACATGAAAGCCACAGAAACCGATGAATACCCATGGATCCTTAGGTTCATTAACATTTTGTATGTATTTGAATTAGGCTATATTGTTCATCTACTAGTCCAGTGCATATTATCTAGCATGAGTAAATACAGAAGGTATTACACACCAAGAAACTTACCATTCATCGAAACTAAGGTACTTTGAGAGTTCATCAAAAACATGGCCAGCAGCTGTATAAGCAGCCTCCTTTAAAAGCATTCCAGCAGTAATTTCTATTTCAAGTGGAGGCGAAACAGCTTTGACATCATGGATGATGGAGGCAACAAAAGGAGCAAGTTGCTGAGGCAATGTAAAACAACATAAGCATTGTACATCATGCATAATAAAACTTGAAATAACAATGAAATGCACATATACCACTCTGTAGTTGTCAAACAAAATAATGAAAAGTGCTTCAGCACATGGTCGGCGTTTCTCTGTACATTGTAGCAGATTCTGCTCGTGATGAAAGGATTCAGGATTGGAATGCCATTCATTCATATCTGTTGCTGTATAAATGAAGTGCCTGCAGTTGAATTAAAACTTGCGTTAATGGGTCCTAGAAGAGAAGGCCAAAGGGAATGACACCACATTATGGTATTGTATAAAATATTATAGTAAAATATCAAACCCAAACAACATCCAATGTAATTTACTAATTTGACACTCCTCTCACACATGGATAACGGCATCACATTCCCCGTACAGCAATTAAAATGTGTATAATTTCCTCATGCCATTCGATAGATCCGTCTATACTTTATAAGTTGCTGAACGTTGCTCCTGTAAACCACTCTAAGACATTTATGGAATTATTTACCAATAATTATTAGTTTTAAAAAGAAGGTGTAATTACTAATTACCTAGTGTAACTATAATAAAATATTTTTCAGCGAATGGTACTTCAAAACATTTATTGTTGTTTATATAATGGATGGTGCTTTACTTGATTAGCCCAATGATTTGCTTGTCTAGTAAAGTGATAGCAGAACAATTTGTGTAATCTAATTAAAAGAGAACCAAAAGTTCTATCTTACAGACTTCAATAGATGGTCTGCAGCATGATGCTAACTACGAATGAAATTATACGAATGCAAACAGAAACAGTTGGCTGTGGAGCAGTTGTATATGGCATATGGGTTGCTAGCAATTCAGAATAATACCTCCTTATTAATATATCGCATAGCAACATAATACGGTCAGCAGGAAGAACAGACATCACCATGCTGCTGGCAGTAGCTGAAAGGTTGTTCTTCCTTTGATAAAAAATTGCATGTTCTGAACTTCCAACTGCTTCAAAGCCTATTTGACCTGGCTTGTATTCCTGACACTCCAATACTAATTTCACCAAAACCATGCACTGGACAAGAAATTCCTCAAAAGATGTATCTGCCTGTTCAGGATTTGTGATCATAGTCAAACAGAAGTCAACTGCTGCTGGAAGCACAGTTTCATGAGCAAATGAATAAGGATACTTGTCTTGTAATATAATAAGAACTTTCATCAGCTTAATGCATGCTCTTTTTGCATGGCTCCACGGCTTAGCTTGCCTTTCTTTGAAGAAGGGATCTGTAATGTCAAATGTAGATATTTTACTAGTGGAAACTATGTAATTAGATGATAAAGACCTGAATCTTAAAAATCAACACAAAGAGGGAAGTGAAACGCAAAGCTTTTAACCAAATCATACTAACAAAAAGGGTATTTATTTCTTCAAAAAATATGACTGTATTGAAAAATAAGACTGTATTGAACAATGCAAAAGCAATAAGCATGTATTGAACATTGGAACATCCACACAGAAATGGACATGACAATCATAGGTGAAATTCATGTGCCTCTCATGCTTTTATTTTACATATCAAGTAAAAGAATTGCATAGTTGCTCCAGTGTAATGAAAAAATACTGAATGAACATGGTCTTAGATAGAAATATTGTGTACTACCTCCGTCCCAACATATAACAACTTTTGGCTATGAATCTGGACAACTGTGTCCAGATTCATAGCCAAAAGTTGTTATATGTTGGGACGGAGGGAGTAAGAGGAAAAAACAGTACACTTTGTGGTAATATATCTAGATTGTTCAAGTAATCAAGATGGTTTAGTTTTCTGAAAAATCAGAAGAAGAATCATATATAATATTGAGATAGGAAGAAAATTATGAAAAATAAGAAATATCATGTGATTAATAGAAATATAGCATACAATATGGAAGAATAGATTGAATAGCACCCAGAAGTACCGGACAGACTTCCTTGATTTGACAGACTTCCTACATATTGAAACATTTAGGTTAGACTTCTAGCCTCAGGTTGTGAGCTCAAGATAAAAGCGCATATGTGAACATAAATATTTTATTAGTACCTGCATGGTTGTTGAATCACTTGCATAACCTGAGCAAATCAATTCGCGAATGATCTTCAAACAGACTAACCATCTTTCATATATTAACAGTAGATCATTTGATTGGTCCAAACTGGAATTATGCTGAGAAAGCACTGAAAAATTTTGTAATACAATCTGTGCATTGCTCTTCCAGAGGTTCCAGATATAATCAAACAAGTAGACAGTGATCTGCATAACATAATAGTTTTTCACAAAGGCAGAATGAGATACATAATTGCTAATTAAAGTACTCTGTGTGCTTATAATGAGACAAAGGCTCAATAGAGCAGATGTATCTGCAATTTGTTTAAAAAAAATATATAAGCCTTAAAATTAAGTGTGAAAGGTCACGTGTTTATCAAACAAACTGGCCGAGGCCAACATTAATCTGTGAGTGTCCTGTATTGGGCATGTCGTCATCACAAAGTAATGTCAGCTATATACAGGGAAGAACCTAATGCTCATGTGTGCCTTTTCAACAGGATAACTACAACCAGTAGGCATCAAATAGAAGATCAATGTGATCAAAGAGTAGTTCATATCTTAGCAGTGATGAGCAGTTGAACATGAAGATGTCCTGTGAAAAGTGAACATACCTCAGAGTAGTTCCTCTGATCGAAAGCAAGACGTTTTTTTGATAGTTTCTTCAAAGATCGGAATAGGACTGTAGACACTTGATATGAAGTGAATACATCAGATGTCTGAAGTTGCTGTGCCAACACAGAGAAGACATCTGACCTGAATAACCAAAATTATGAGAAACATTTCGAGTCACGAGTCCAGTAGTTGGAGTAACATAAGACAATTGATAAGAAATGGGATAAAAATATCATACCATTCCTTTGGATAATCAAAGTATACAATCCTGGATATCAGTGCAGCCAATTGAAGAGCAATCTACACCACATCATTTGTCAAAGTTAATATTACCATTATTATCTCCCTGTGTTTATTCAACAGTGTTAAATATGTACTGCCTACAAATTTGCACCTTCCCATTTTCTTCTCGCATATTTAGCAGAAGACTTTTTCGAATGTAGACCTTTTCTTCATTATCTATGGCACTGCAAAATACAATTTAAACTCATTCATCGAGAAATCAAACATTAATTATCAAAGGCAGAGAGAACACAAGGCTTATAACAGTATGAAAAGTATCATAGAAAATCAAAGTAGACAATATATGTATGCCCCAGAAGTGAGAAATATGCAGGGTGCCGTCTATAGACAAAAACACAGAAGTAGGCCAATCCAGCCCTTGCTGTTTCAGAACAAAAAAAAATGGAGGCCAAAGTCAGTAACAGCCTATTGGACATAACAACGTAGTTGATATTAGATTTCCACCAGGGACATTTAAGCACCAGGAATTAATCAAGAGATTTCTGCCGATGGCTCCAGCAGAAGTTAATGCCACTCTACTAATATAAAAATCTCACACATAAGACCCACTAAACTAATCTAGTGTACAATTCACTGGAGACAAGAAAAATCTATCGTACCAAGTTACAAAGTGTTTTGCTGACTTGCTACCATCGTGAATCTTATTGCACAAAATAACAAAGAAAACATAAACAGGAACACTTATTTTTAGCTCATAAAGTGTTGGACCAAAACCAGCAATAGCAAGTAATGCCCAAACATAGAAGAATCCTATGTAGCACAAAAATCATCCAAAACCACTAGACACGCCGTACAGGTGATGGTACAGCTGAGACTTCCTTCCGCATATAGCAACTTAGGCATTTGCTGTGCTTGCATTATTGAATAAACGCCACAAATGAGATCATCCAAGTAAGAAACGTCGCTGCACTTTCAAGTTACCATTGATCGCTACTAAAACCGCACTTAGTTCAAATTAAACACATCAACACAGAATTAAATGTTGAACAGGATGAGAACTCACGGGGAATCGACGCTGTTCCGCCAGCAGCGGGTGACGCAGTTCTTAAGGTGTACGGCGGCGAGCAGCCGCACATCGTCGTCGGATTCCTCCCCTCTCGACGTGATGATCGCCTGCAAAGCCAAAACCGCCCCTAAATTAGCCCGAAATCAGCGGGCCTGCGGCTCGTGGGGTGGAGTAGCGAAGCGGAGGGGAAAAGGGGAGGAGGGCTCACGAGGAGGCAGGAGCAGAACCCCTGGCGCGCTTCGCACTGCGCGAGCAAGGCCTCCGCCGGCTGCCGCGTGGCCGCGTCGGCGCTGAGCGAGTTGGCGAGGACGGAGTAGATGAACTGCACGTCCCCGGCGGAGAGAGCCATGGGCCTGCGCCTGCGCCTCCCCGCGCCGCGCTCGCGTCGGCAGCAGCGAGGAGAGAAGCGGAGGTGGATGCGGGGAGACGCTTGAGAAGAAGGCGGCGGCGGGGTCGGCGTCTCGGCGTGGTGGTGGATGAGAATTTGGGGGAAATTTGAGAGGGCGGGAGGGAGAAGAGCTGAAGCGCAACGGCGAATGCTGGAATAACGGAATGGGGTTTTGTAACTTTTCTTCTCTTGGATTCTGTCTTGGCGATGCTTGCGGCCTTGCGGCGAGGAAGACAGGGTTTTAGGCTGACGTGGCACTTGGAGGGCCCACCTGTCATCGTGGGGACTGCTAATGCCCCCGCGCGATCAGTAGTACTACTACCAGTACGGCAGTACTACTAGTAGGCCGTGAAGTTCTTCCCTATTCTCAACTTTCCATCACATCATATCACGTCAAAAAACTTTCTATACACATACTCCGTAAACTTCTAACTTTTTTTTAAACTCTCAACTTTTTTTAAACTTCCAACTTTTTTTTAGAAACTAAACACACTCGTAGTAATGGTAAAGTACTACCTCTACCACTACTACTATCTATAACACTGTTGCTACTACTATACTATTACTATAAAAAATATATCTTTTATACTATATATATATATGAAAAGTTTATATACGACATATACAGAGTTTATATATGTTGTATACAAACTTTGTATATATACGTATTAAAAAAAATCAGAAAAAAGAAAAACATGGCGTATACCATGTTTGTATACTACGTAAATACATACATATTTAGAAAACCGAAAACCAAGAAAACACCACGTATACAAAAAATTTGTATTCATACACATACAAACTTTATATACGTACGAATACAAAATTTATATACATATATGTTAAAAACAGAAAGAAATCAAGGGAAAAACCCAGAAAAACCGAAAAGAAAAATTGGAAGAAAAAAACGAAGAAAAAAAACGAGAAATGCGCCGCACGGGAGGGCCACCGCAGCCCTCTTCTCCGCACGTGCCACGTGGCCACGAGGGGAGGCACGCGACTGATGATTTTTTAGCGATTCGGTCATCGTGGCCCTCTCAAGCTTTACGGTTATTGGTTTCTTTTGCGGATACCATATCCTTAGACCCTCTTTGTTTAGTTTTATAAGCTAACTTATAAGTCGAAAAGTCTAAGCCTAAACAAACAAGCAGCTTATTCGTTTAGTCTTTTTAAGCCATAAGCCACTCTAACACTATTAAGCCAAAAGCTATGTTGGAGAAGTTTTTTCCTTTTTGTGAGGTAGATGTATAATTCCACCACTAAACTTAGGACATTAAATCTACCGACTTATAAATCATATAAGCCAATAAGGCTAAGCCTAAACAAAGACCGATGAAAATCATGAAGGCCATTTTATCATTGCACCCTCGATTCGTTTTCTCCCATCTACTTCCTCCATTTCACAATGTAAAGCTTTCTGGCATTGTCCACATTCATATAGATGCTAATAAATATATATATATATATAATAATAATGTCTAATTCATTAGCATCTATATGAATGTGGGCAACGCTAGAAAGTCTTACACTGTGAAACAGAGGGAATACCTAGTAAACTCTTCGTGTAAAAAGAATCAACTTTTGATGGATATGAGATGAACATGAATAAAAGCTTGATACATACCCCCAAAAGCTGTTTTTTATACGGAGGAAGAATGTTCTTACTGTTAATCAATGGTAGGTTAATCTCTAGGTAAAATTTGATACATGATATAAAAAAATATAATTAATTGGAGACATCACAAAACACGTATATAGAGTAGTAACTAACTGTTGGACACTTGCTGTACTCTCTTAATGGAGATTAGGTTTTTTAAAGGATAAGACAATCTCCATTATTAATCAATATATAAATCAACGACTCATATTTGTTAAACTTATGGGCTGCAATGGGCTAATAGCAAAGGCTCCATGTAAAGAGAAACTTGACCCAACATCTTCTTGATGTATCAGATAACTTATAATATGAAAAATGGAGGGAGTATAAGAAACAACCACCCAACTACATAAAATCATCAACAAGCCATTCAACTATATAATCCGTCAACCGATAAAAATGATTACGTTGAAATAGAACAGACATAACTTGGCTGATAAACTGATGCTGATGCACATGATCATCGGATGACGAACGCATACGCTTACAGGGATCTACTGTTCGAGGGCACACGAAGTCAAACGCTAAACCATCCGGCCTGACGGCCCGAGATCGGACGGTCCTGATTATATCCCCTTTCCACCTCCACGGCACACGGAAGAGGAGGATCGTGGACGAACGCCATCCTACGTGGCACACGGTTCAAAATCAGACACCGCGACGGCCACGCAACGGGCTCGAAAGCTCGCATCCCATTGGTCGAATTCGCTGGAAGCGCGCCCAAGCGACACGTGTACCGGGTTCCCGAACCATCTCGAACCCCGAAGCCACGCCCCACTTCTAAAAACGGCGGCCTCCGGCTCCGTCCATGGCTAAAATCCTCCTTCCTCCTCTTCCCCTCCCCCCGCCGCTTCCCTCCAAACCCGACCAAATTTCACCCGAAGATTCCTTCCGGAGAAGCGAACCTGACCAGAAATTGACCCCCCCTCCGCCCCCCCCCCCCCCATGAGAAAGCTCGATCCGAGGACGAATCAGGCCCCAATCTGCTGAAGCCGAGCGATGGGAATCCCTGTCCGATCTCTCCTCGTCGCGTCGATCGTCCTCAGCTCGATCGCCCTGCATGTCGCGGCGGCAAAAAACTTGGATCCCTACAAGGTGAGAGACGATAAGCCCCTTCCTCCACTGTCGCCCCCCCCCCCGGGGGGGGGGGGGGGGGCGCTCCCCGCCACCGCCGGTGACGGCAATGTGCAGTTTTCTCTAGCTAAATGTTGTAGGAACTAGGAACCAATTGTGAGGCAGGACTCAGGAGCAGTAGCCACGCAGCCTCGCCAATGTGCAATAGAAGTGATCATGAAAGCAGAGTCATTTGAGCCTTCCAATCAATTAGAGTTCACAGCATTAACGCATTTTCCCTTCGACGATAGCATCATTGTCAATTGTCAAATTGTCAGTGATATATCCTGTTCTGTTGTTTTATTTCAGGTTCTTGGGGTTGACAAGAGTGCCAGCCAACGGGATATTCAGAAAGCGTTTCACAAGTATGTGTTCACTTCTTTGAAGAGGATCTGATTTAGTTTCAGATCATATTTTACTGCTTACAAGATTTTTCTAATATCTCATCTCCACAGGCTTTCTCTAAAATATCATCCAGACAAGAATAAAAGCAAGGGGGCGCAGGAAAAATTTGCGGAAATAAACAATTGTAAGACGCTCGACTTAAGTACATTACAGTGCCTGTATTTCAGCTATATTCATTTTGCATTTTTAGTTATGTGATGGTGAGAATGAGATAATAATGCATTTAGTATTGCCACCCTGTACTAATAGATGTTAGGCAATGGTGTTATCAAATCTCAAAGCAAGATCATAACGAACCTACCCACGTGTTGGCAAAAGCTTTCTGCATTGTTATGGGTTCGTTTACATGTGCTAATTCTTGCTTTGAACAAGCTAGCTGGCTTGTTACAGTTAATCCTGAGTCTTTTATAAATGTTGCATATTACCTTTTGAATATCTTTAGGTCCAGAAAAGTTATGTAAGCCAACATGTTTGTGGTCAGTGTTTAATTTGCATCTGCTTCATTACAATTTACTTACCACTATTATCAACAAGTTTTCTTTTCTCTTCTTGGTAATAAGTTGCATCCCATTGCTAGGTACAATTGTATAAATTGTTATTATTGTTCTTTCTGTGATATTGAATTATTTTGTCAACAAAGAATATTCCTAGCTGAATTATTCTTCAATAAACAATTATTCTTAGTATTTAGGTGTTTCCTCTCAAAGTAATAAGGGGTACTGGTGTCCCTCTTCAAACTCAAATTGTTCATATCAGTTGGAGTTCTCATTTTAAAAGTGTATTGGTGTTCCTTTGCAGCATATGACATTCTGTCTGATGAAGAGAAGAGGAAAAATTATGATCTCTATGGAGATGAAAAGGGTAACCCAGGATTTGATGGTGGAAATTTTGGAAATCGTGAGGGCTACACATACTTCACTGGTGGTGGCGCCAAGACTAGCCATTTCTCATCTGGTGATGGATGGCAAACGATGGGCGGCCAGGGAAATACAAAAACATTTTCCTTTTCATTTGGTGGTGGTAACCCTGGTGCCGGTGGAGGAAACCCATTTAACTTTGATTTTGGTGATGTTTTTTCCAACATATTTTCTGGTGGATCAATGGGAGGTAGTCAGCATACTGGATCTGCTGGCAAAGCCAGACGTGGTACAAAATCTTCTGGTCATGATTCTAGTTCTGTCAACATTCAGGAGGTCACGATGCAAATTTTCAATAAAGAAACAGCTGATCAAGGAATCACTTGGCTTTTGTTATTCTATACACCAAACACAAAAGGTCAATTTGTGCTAGAAAGTGTCGTGGAGGATGTAGCTCGTTCACTGGATGGTGCACTGAGGGTAAGCTGGTCAAATTTGTGAATGCTGCTCCTTAATGATAGATAAACATATGGAAAGAGCAAACTATATAATAACTCTCTATTCTATGCAGGCTGGTAAGGTAAACTGCGACCATGAAAAGGCACTTTGCAAGAAGGCTGGTGTCTCAATAGGAAAATCAGCTCGTCTCTTCATTTATTCATACACAACTACAGAAAAAGGATCTTTGCATGAGTACTCAGGAGATTATGATTCTAAGAGCCTGAAGACATTTTGTCAAGAACACCTGCCAAGATTTTCCAAAAGGGTAGACATCAACCAATTCAGCTTCCCCTCAAATATCATACCAAACCTTCCTCAAGTGCTCCTACTGTCAGCTAAGAAGGACACACCAGCAATGTGGCGTGCTGTTAGTGGGATGTTCCGCAGTCAATTAATTTTCTATGATGCAGAGGTATTATATTTTTAACTTATCATCATCTTGTCTCCAGTTGCTTATCAGGTAGAAAAAAATGTCATTGCTGAACATCCTGGTTTTCATGGGAAAGCTGAAGCACAAGTGCCATGCTGTGTTTTATAGGGCCTAACTAACTCGCAATTCCTATGTGGTGTTGACTGTGCTTTGAAAAAAAAATGATAAGGCGCTGATAAATGCTAGTAGTATATAGTTAATCCTATGCTAATATATAATTATAGATTGGTCCATGCAGTGAACGTCATGGCTATGCTAGTACTACGACTATACAGACAATTTAATGTAGTAATATATCATGTTTCTTTGATCAGGTCCAGGATGTTTCTCATCCACTCCTCAAAAGCCTTGGTGTGAAGAATATTCCAGCTCTAATTGGTAGGTCCGTTAATGGTGAGGAACAACTTCTGAAGGATGGCATTTCAGTGAAAGATCTCAGATCTGGTATCAAAGAATTGAAGAATCTGCTCGAAAATTTTGAGAAGAAGAATAAGAAGCTTGCATCAAACCAAGCTAAGAAACCTGCTCACACAGATCAACCAAAAGAAAACAAAATTCCTCTCCTCACTGCTTCCAACTTTGAGGAGATTTGTGGTGAGAAGACATCAGTATGTATCCTTGGCATTTTCAAATCAAGCAAAGCTAAGGAAAATCTTGAAGCCGTCCTGTCTGAGGTTTGTCTCTTCTGTCTTGCTGGTATTTATTTTTCTCTTCTCCTTGCCTGGCCAATTGTTTAATCTTTAATGCGATGTTCCTGCTTGTCAATCCGCATCCAGATATCTCAGAAGACTCTGATAAGGGGGCAGAACTACAACTCTGGGAACGCAGTTGCTTATGCTTTGTTGGACGGGAACAAACAGTCCGCCTTCCTGTCCACGTTTGACAAATCAGCATTCAAGTCGTCTGATAAACTTCTCCTTGCCTACAAGCCCCGACGGGGTAGATATGCTGTGTATGACAATGAGGTGACTATGGAAGAGGCTGAAAGGTTCGTGGTTTCTGTTTTGAATGGAGATGTTCAATTGTCTGCAGCCGGACGAAAACCAGTTCTTAGGTAGAGCCGTAGAGGCTATCTCTGCAATTGCAAACCTTGTTTTCTTGGGAACGATTGCAAGTAAAGAGTATATATATAGTTCTTATAGTGTAGTACCTCCTTAAGGAGGTAACTTGGGAACGTTTTCTGCTTGTACATAGCTGAATCTGATTGGAATGAAGAGAGTAAAATATTCTGCAGTCGGCACTTTTGTTGTGTCATGAACTGGAATACCCTGACATGGGAGAGATCACTCCCCCTGTAACATGAGCTGTTTTGATGTCAAAGAACTCAAATCTGGATAACATGATCGAAGTGCGTTTTTTTTCCTTTCTTGTTCCCCCAGTAGGCTACTAGTACTATGATACTATCATGTGCTGATGTGCGACTGTCATCTCTATCTCTCACTCTGAATTCTGAAAATGATCAGTTCCTTGTGTGTAAACAAGTGAGATGGTTGATTGGATTGGTGGAGCAAAACAGGTTGTGTATGGATATTCGTAAGTTCTTTTTCATTCTGCCATAGAATTCATAAAAGAATTGTGGACATGAGAGTTTCAGACTTTGAGCCGAACACGCTACTAATTGTCAGCTTGGCTGGTACGGAGTACATGTTACTTGTGCGTGATCGTACTTTAGTTGAAAGCTTGCTCCTCCAGCAGGCTGGCTTATGCAGGCTGCTGGAACACACATTTGGCCCGGCCCAAAGAGTTGTCGGGTCTAAGCATTCATCCCCAGGACCCGATTTGCGGATGGCCTCACGAAGTCTATCTCCATTGTCATCGGCATCAAAACTCTGCAGTCGCTGTGGCCAAGCAGATGAGCCGAAGATGGCTGCCACCACCTTCAGCTCCTCTCCCTCCAAGGTTACTACTGCCAAAGTAAGCTCCTACCTCCTGCTCCATTCTTTCTCTGTCTTAGCTTCATGGTTTCTTCCCTCTCCCCTTCTTTCTTGATGCTTCTTGCGCAACCATGCTGTTGCCACTTTGCTAGATAGGAATCATGTGGTTCTAATTACAGAAGTGGGACTGCAAAAACTGATGTATCTGTAGTTCGTTACAGGGTTACGTGCATAATTCAGTGAAACTGTTTCGAGTTTCGACCATCTTTAGAGTTGTGATTGGTTAGCTGTTTAAGCATGCTAATTAATCTTGGCTTGCCGATGCAACTGGATGTGCAGCTAGGAGGAGGCGTCACCAGATCTTCCTCGCCATACACGCAGCTCACCTTCTGCTCGAGGCATCACTTCCAGAAGGCGGCGACGACAGCGGCGGCCTTCCACCACAAGCCTCCCCCGGCCGAGCTGTCCCTTCTGCTCTCGCCGGCGAGGAGCAAGCATGCAAGAACGTGCCCGGCCGCCGACAACGACCGCGCGGCGCCCGCGGCACAGGAAGCAACAAACACGCCTCCGCCGCCGGCCGCGCCCAGCGCCAACGGCAGCCCGCCCCAGGAGCCGCCGAAGCTGGCGCCACTGACGGCGCGGGAGCGGCTGCGCGCGGCGCGCGTGCTGGGCAAGTACGCGGAGCCGGGGGGCTCGTCTCCGAAGGGCAAGGCCTCGGCGGCGTCGGCGGCGGCTGGGGCGGCAGGGAAGAAGCCGGAGTTCGGGAGCCGGGTGCTGGACGCGCTCCGGGAGACGGACGGGAAGGCCGGGAAGAAGCGGTCGTCGCGGCTGCCCGAGGCGCCGAGCAACATGTTCGACGACAGCAAGCGCGGCCTGCCCAAGGAAGGGTGGACGTTCGAGGCGCTGCCGTTCGGCACCGACGTGATCGTCATCGCCGCCTCCTTCACGCTCATCACCGTCGTCATGTTCGGCACCACGTACCTCGTCTGGAAGCTCGGCGCCATTCACTTCAACGAGTTCTAGGCTACGTACTATCACTCACACAATGAGCTCGCTAGATTTGTGGGTCTTTGGGTGATGAAATCGCGTTGGATTTGTAGCTGCCTTTTGCGGTGCTTTGATCAGATACTCGTGTGATATTGTACTGAACTGCCGGCTTTGGTTTTTAGGGTGGATTTTGGAACATCGTTGTACGAATCGATAGTTTACTTAATATAGTTATTATTCTACTAATATGATTAGTAAAAAAAATCATATTTACAAATAGGGTTTACATCCTCTTTTTTCATTAAAGTGGCTGTAGTTTAGTGGTGAGAATTCCACGTTGTGGCCGTGGAGACCTGGGCTCGAATCCCAGCAGCCACACTATAAAAAAATGTTTTTGCAGCTGATTTATAATTCTATTCTGCCACACTATAATTTTTTTTTTTGCAGCTGATTTGTAATTCTATTCTGAAATTGAAATTTGCAACTAGTTCATACTTTTTTTTTTACAATTGATTCATACAAGTTCATACTCTTTTTTTGGGCAATTGACTGATTTATAATTCTTTTCTGAAATTGAAATTTGCAACTGGTTCATACTTATCTTTTTTTTTTTACAATTGATTCATACAAGTTCATAAATTTTTTTTGGCAATTGATTCATACTTTGCTCGCTTGTCAATTCATACTATACATTCATAATTATCTTTTTTTTCTTTTTTGCAATTGAATTTTGTAACTGGTTCATACTTATCTTTTTTACAATTTTTTTCTCGAACGCGCAAAAGGATTGCACGTCAATATATCAACTAATTTATAATTCTATTCTGAAATTGAAATTTGCAACTGGTTCATACTTTTTTTTTACAATTGATTCATACAAGTTCATACTCTTTTTTTGGCAATTGACTGATTTATAATTCTTTTCTGAAATTGAAATTTGCAACTGGTTCATACTTATCTTTTTTTTTTTACAATTGATTCATACAAGTTCATATTTTTTTTGGCAACTGATTCATACTTTGCTCGCTTGTCGATTCATACTATACATTCATAATTATCTTTTTTTCTTTTTTGCAATTGAATTTTGTAACTGGTTCATACTTATCTTTTTTACAAATTTTTTTCTCGAAGGCGCAAAATAATTGTACGTCAATATATTAGAAGATAAGAATATTCGTTACACAACGCATTAAGCCAGACCGACTTATGCCAAGAGAGGAGGGAATCAAAAGACCAAAGGAAAAAGACTCGGAAAATACGACTCCAACCAGCGGAAAGGGGGCAGAGCCCACTACTCTCCCAATAAATCCCCAAAATTAGCAATGCTAGCTAACAACCAAAGATGGCCCTCTGAGCGGATGGACTAAAGGACCTCCGAGACCGGAGATAACGCAAAGTCGAAAACATTGGAGTTCTGTTCCTTCCATAGTTGCCACAAGACCAAGAGGATCAGAAAATCGAAGCCGTGTCGAAGATGCTCAGGCAAGCATGCCTTGGACGAAGGCCACCAAACCTGTAGATAGCTACTACGGGAGGGAGAGAGGGCAGCCCAACCAAGAGGCGACAACACACGGAGCCAGACTTGTCGAGCGAACACGCAATCGAGGAGGATGTGGTTCGCCGTCTCAAGCTCTTGAGCGCAAAAGAGGCAAACCGAGTGACTATCAATGCCGCGCTTCTAGAGGAGATCTGCCATCAAGCAGCGTCGCTGAAAAGCAAACCAGAGGAAGATCTTGCATTTTGCAGGACCCTTAGGGTGCCAGAGAAGATCAGCACAAGCAAAGGAGTGCTGTCCATAGACCATAGAAGCACATCTGGTACGCTGAACACGCAGAGTAGCGCTTGTCACTCGTCCAACGCCAAACAAAATGATCATCTTTTTTTACAATTGATTCATACTATAAGTTCATACTTTTTTATTTTTTGCAAATTGTTTCATACTATAACATTTATTTTGCAACTAATTCATACTAATCTTTTTTCAATTTATTCATACTATAAATTTATATTTTGCAACTGATGCATACTGATTTATTTATTTATTTTTATTTTTTTTTGCAGTTGATTCATACTCTTCTCGTAGACTGATTCATACTCTACGAGTAGAGTAAGCAAAGGCTTTTCTTTTTATTTCCTTTTTGCAATTCTTTGATGTTTTCCCCCTAAAATTTCGATAATACGAGATGCTAAGCAACCGAAGGCTTAGATTAAACCGTGGTCTGCACGGACGGCCAGGATGCACCGGTTTCCGCATCTCTCCCACGAGGCCCACCCCCACCCCACGACCCTCTGCCCTCTGGCCTCCGCGCCGTCGAGCGTCGATCTCCCCCCTTCGTCTCTCAACCCCCGACGAAGCCGCCAACTTCTCGCCTCCGCGAGAGATGGATCCCGACGCCGGCGGCTCCACCGCCGCTCCGCTGCCACCGGCATCAACCGCAGGTGCGCCAGTAAACCGCGGGTTTTTACTCCTTCCATTTTTGCGCATTTTGTTCTCCGCCCGTCGCCGCTAAAACCCTAGGACGTGCTGTCTCGATGCAGGCGCGTCGGCGGCGTCGGCGACGGTGGCGGAGGAAGGCGGGGGCAAGCAGGTGATTGTGGTCCTTGTGGGTCCCCCCGGCAGCGGCAAGTCCACCTTCGCCGAGGCCGTCCTAGGCGGCTCCGCCGCCGGCCGCACCTGGGCTCGCGTCTGCCAGGTGTTCACTCGCACGCTCAATCATGTGTTCCATTAGATCGTCACCTGTGCTATGAACATGATTTTTTTTCTCCCTTCCTGATCATGAATTTGATGTTTGAAGCAAAGTGGCGACTTCGAAACTGCAGCTATAGTAGTAGTAGTAGTTTAGTTCCTAATTGCATTAGTTCCATGTATCTGAATATAGTACAGAATGTAGTAGTAATACCCAAAGATGGTGGCACATAGGGAAGAAGGAAGCATTGGTAGTAATGGAATTATACATGTATATAATTCTGTGCCCACTGATTTGCATTTTGCTGTTTTACGAGTACTGTCCGTCAATGGAATTGCAGCACTGCTTGATGGAATTCTGCGTGGGTGCTTTTTTGTTGTCCAGGATACAATTGGAAATGGCAAAGCTGGGACGAAAATCCAGTGCTTGAAGGCTGCAGCAGATGCTCTGAAGGAGGGCAAGAGTGTTCTCCTTGACCGTTGCAACTTGGAACGTGAACAGCGCGCTGACTTTATGAAGCTTGGCAGCCATGTACATGTGGATGTGCATGCCGTTGTCTTGGATCTCCCTGCAAAGGTTTGTATATCGCGCTCAGTAAGCCGGACGGGCCATGAAGGAAACCTGCAAGGTGGGAGGGCTGCCATGGTTGTGAACCGCATGCTGAAGAACAAGGAAACGCCATTGCTGACTGAAGGTTTCAGTCGAATCATGTTCTGTAAGGATAACAACGAAATTAAAAAGGCTGTTGACATGTATAGTGCATTAGGGCCTTCAGATAGTCTTGATTCTGGAGTTTTCGGTCAGAATAGCAAAGGGCCTGTACAAGTTGGCATAATGAAATTTCTAAAGAAACCAGGAAGCTCTGCTGAAAAATCCGGTGGACATAAGGTTACACCGAATGAAAGCATACCGCAAATGCAAAATCATATTTCAGAACAGCAGAACCTTGAAGTTGGTGGTACCTGCACAGTGGAATCTGTAAAGGAGTTGAGCAATAGCAAGAAAATTGAAGACCAAAGTAGAGAGAGTGTTCTGTCTGATATCAGTTCGCGCACTCTGGCATTTCCATCAATTTCTACTGCTGACTTTCAGTTTGATCTTGATAGAGCATCAGACATTATAGTAGATGCAGTGGCTGACATCTTGCAGAAATATGATAATATAAGACTAGTTCTTGTAGACCTAAGCCATAAATCAAGAATACTGTCATTGGTCAAGGAAAAGGCTGCTAAGAAGAACATTAACTCCAGCAGGTTTTTCACTTTTGTGGGAGATATAACTCAGCTGCAATCAAAAGGAGGCCTTCGATGCAATGTAATTGCCAATGCTGCCAACTGGTAATTAGGACACTTCAATACTTTTAGGATCTACTACTTGTTCCAACTGAATGAAGATCTGCTTCTAGATTATATTCTTCATGTTGCAGCCTGTATCATTCTGGTTTGTTGGAGTCCACTATAATAAAAACATCTACTTGTGTATTATGGACCATAAGATAATATTTGTATGTTTCATGCAGGAGGTTAAAACCTGGAGGTGGAGGGGTTAATGCAGCAATATACAATGCCGCTGGGGAAGATTTACAACGTGCAACCAAAGAATGCGCGGACACATTGAGACCTGGGAGCTCTGTTGCTGTCCCACTTCCATCAACTTCTCCTCTGCATCAAAGGGAAGGTGTGACCCATATCATACATGTGCTTGGGCCAAACATGAACCCAATGCGACCGGATTGTCTGAAGAATGACTATACAAAAGGTTCTAAGATTCTCCATGAGGCATATACCTCACTTTTTGAGAACTTTGTAGCCATTGTCCAGAGCTGCATGGGGAAGCAGAACACCGAGCCTGCTTTAGAAAAGCCAGCAACTGCAGTGACATCACCTAATGATTCAAAAACGAAGCGAGAGTGCAAACATGATTCTGAGAGGACCAAAAAACACAAGTTGGTTCAACCCAATACATCCTCAAATCAGGCTAGAGAGGGAGATAGCAAGAGGAGTGGTGTTACCACTACTAAGACTTGGGGATCCTGGGCCCAAGCTCTTTATGAGCTTGCGATGCACCCAGAAAATTACAAGAACTCTGATTCTCTCCTAGAGATATCTGATGACTTCGTTGTTCTGAACGACCTCTATCCCAAGGTCTGTCAGCTTAAATGTACTTTCATGATTGTCATTTATGATATTTAGTGCTCCAATTGGCATCTTAGCAGCACTTCATATTTGCAGGCCAAAAGGCATGTTTTGGTTGTATCTAGGAAGGATGGTCTTGATTCTCTAGCAGATGTCAAGAAAGAACACTTACCTTTGCTGAGGAGAATGCATTCTGCTGGAGTGAAATGGGCACAGAAGTTCCTAGAGGAAGATTCATCTTTGGTATTCAGACTCGGATACCATTCGGTACTGCCTTATCTCAAAGTTTGATTCATTCGAACCATCATCCAAAAATAATGATGGTCTGATCATGCTCATATGCTTTCTGGTTTCTTCAGGTTCCATCCATGAGGCAATTGCACCTGCACATCATAAGCCAGGACTTCAACTCTGCCAGTTTGAAGAACAAGAAACACTGGAACTCCTTCACCACAACATTTTTCCTTGATTCTGTTGATGTCATTGAAGAAGTCGATCAGCGTGGATCAGCAACTATCAGCAGTGACGACAGGGTGCTCGCAATGGAGCTTCGTTGCCACAGATGCAGGAGTGCCCATCCAAATATCCCAAAGCTCAAATCCCACATTGCAAGCTGTAAATCGTCCTTCCCCTCCCATCTTCTGCAGAAAGATAGGCTGTTGTCATCATCGACAATGCATATGGATTGCACTTAGAACTCTGCGACCAATGGTCCTTCCAAGCACATTTTGTGTTTCGTGCTTCCAGAAGGATAGGAAATTAGGAAGGAATCTAGTTTTTCCTTGTTATGCCTGTCTTGCAGAATCCTGCCTTGTGATCAAACTGCAGTGCATCTGATCGTTAAAAAGAAAAACAGAGATCTGAAGTGTTGCAAGCCCTTTCTTACAAACATCTACTATCTCCGTTTTCGAAATGTTTGATGCCGTTGACTTTTTTAAACATGTTTGACCGTTCGTCTTATTCAAAAAATTTAAGTAATTATTAATTCTTTTCCTATCATTTGATTCATTGTTAAATATATTTTTATATAGGCATATAATTTTACATATTTCACAAAAGTTTTTGAATAAGACGAACGGTCAAATATGTGCTAAAAAGTCAACGGTGTTAAATATTTCGAAACGAAGGAAGTATCCCCTATTGCACACAACATCTTTGGTAATTGAGACTTGCAGTAGGGAGAGAGTTGGCTGAAGAGAGACGCACAACAACAATCGACAAGCGATTTGCCGCTAGACATTAATTATGTGACGATGCAAAACTGCAAATTGCCTTGTTGGGATCCTCCGAGTTATTAAATAGCCCTTCAGAATCTTGTTATTTAGGAGTATTAAATGTAGATTATCGATAAAACCGATTCCATAACCTCTAGGCTATTTTGTGAGACGAATCTAATGATGTATATTAATCTATGATTAGCGGCTGATTACTGTAGCATCACTGTAGCAAATTATGGATTAATATACCCTGTTAGGTTCGTCTCACAAAATAGCCTAGGGGTTATGGAATGGGTTTTGTCAGTAATCTACGTTTAATAATCCTAAATAACAAGATTCTAAAAGGCTATATAATAGCCCTCCGGATCCAGGACCTTTAATACCAGTTGCAATCTCCCCATCCAGCAAAACAACAAGCGCCGCAGCGGTTCAGTGCTTCAACTAGAGTACCACGTAGTGGGTCGTGGCAGACGATATCAGTCATCACTTGTCCTCTTCGCATGTGATGCACTTGCCTTTTTCGGTGGAAAGTTCAAAGCACAAGGATCAGTTTCGTTTCGGTATTAATAATACTACAAAGCAACCTTTGCTTTGTAATACTACCTCCGTCCTAAAATACGTACATACATAGATATCCGTGCTCAACGTTTGACCGTCCGTCTTATTTGAAAATTTTGTGAAAAATTTGAAAATATTTAGTCACACATAAAGTATTATTAATGTTTTATCATTTAATAGCAATAAAAATACTAATCATAAAAAAATTTCAAATAAGACGAACGGTCAAACGTTGAAGGTGAATAGTGCAAAACTATATTTATTTTGGGACGGAGGGAGTAGCTCCCACGATCCACTTAATCCAATCGCAATCTTAATTAAATCAGGACTGGTTAAAGTTAAGCAGAACGAATATACTTTAGGTAGTGGCCCTCTAAAATGGTGACCGCATTAGCGGCAAAATCAACATAACAATGTCAATCATCATCAATACAGACAAGCAGATTGCTCCAGTAAACGCCAGGAAGCGATGCATAATCACCATGCGGACTGCAGGTGCACGCACGCGGAGCTGCGTCCGGGCAAGGTGCCAAGCCAACCTGCGTAGCCTCTGGTCCAAAAGTTCAAGCCACTTGCTACTACTAGCCATTTCTCACGTCAGAGATGATAACACTACACATATTCTGATCCAGGATGGGATAAAGCGACAGCACCGGGATGCGCAGCGCTAGACGACGCCTTCCCTAAAAAAAATGAATCTCGAGGTGATGACTGATGATCCGTCTTGCAAGATTCAATGGCCATGCACCAGAAGATTACTGGTTTACTACTACCTCCATCCTAAAATAATTACAGCCGTGAATATCCGTGTCTAACATTGTGAATATCCGTGCCTAACATTTAACCGTCCGTCTTATTTAAAAAATTTATGAAAAATTAAAAAATATTTAGTCACACATAAAGTACTATTCATATTTTATCATCTAATAGTAATAAAAATACTAATCATAAAAAATTTTTAAATAAGACGAACGATCAAACGTAAACGTGAATAGTGCAAAACTACATTTATTTTGGGACGGAGGGAGTACCAGATTATTGCCCAGTTGACACCGATCTAGCACTTCTGAATTTCATCGCCATTCTGTCTTGCAGACAGAGACAAGTAACGGCCTCACGGGAGGAGGACCATGCAATAGTAGCCTGCCTCCTCGTGACGGATCTCGCACAGATCACAGGATTCACTGGCCGGCCATGCTCTCATCAAATCGTTACCAAGTGCCGGATAGCACATGGCAACACAAAATCAAACAGTTGGATGCAAGCTGAAAACCTCTCATAACCCTCGTAGCATTTGATTGGAGAAACAGATGTTCACAAGTAGATACAGAGCTACCGAAACTGGAAGAACAGAAACCCGAGGGAATGGACACAAGGAACATAACTGAAGGGCAAAGTGTTTACATTATTATGATTGAGCCCAGCTTGCAACTAAGTACTACTAAAAGTTTCTACTGAGGATTTGGTGGCCTGGAGTTGGCAGCAGAAACCCTCGATCCCCATTCCAGCAGCTCTTTGCTGGTGTCGTCCTTGTGCGCGATCACCTCAATGAAGCACAGGCAGTCCTTCTTCTCCCCCAGCGCCATCCCGATCGCCTCCGTCAGCTCCTCCTCGCACTTCACCTGCGCAATGTACATCATGGCAACCATCAGCAACAGTTCCTCAGATATAGGAGCATCTGCGGTCTAAGCCTCGTGTGGTGAATGTCAGGTGATCGAAGAGTTAGCATACCTTAGAAGTCCAACATTTGCCCTCTCCATTGTGGATGGCATCCACAAGGCCAGTGTAGTTCCAGTTCTTGATGACGTTGTATGGACCGTCATGGATCTCCACCTCAATGGTGTACCCGCCGTTGTTGATCAGGAAGATTATGCTGTTCTGTGCACAGCGAATCATTGTTGACACATCCTGTGCCGTCACCTGCAGGAAATTACCACGATCACACATCAGTAACATGCCATCATATTAGCAACATATCTGATCAAAAGATCAAGTGATCACGGTGCTTCACCTGGAAACTCCCATCACCAATACAGGCAATCACACGCTTGTCCTTAGCGCCCTGAGCATATCCGAGCAATGCACCCACTGACCATCCAATGGAACCATACTGCATTTGGAATTCATACCTGCAGCATGCAATAAACCACTCAGTATATTCACCAAGAACATTGTAAAACCATTCACAACAGGGTTGTAGCAAGTTTCAGAATGCTCACCCGCAGCCCTCAGGGAGCTTCAGCTTCTGGCAATTAAACCAGGAGTCACCAGTCTCGGCAATCACAGCACTGTCACTGTTCAGCATCTTCTGGACGTGCTTGAAGAGCACATTGACGCGCAGCGGCTCATTTGGCTCGCTCTCCAGCGGCTGGCCCTCAGGCACGAAGATCCTCTTGTAGTTCTCGTAAGCAGTGGTGTTCTTGTTGACGCGCTTAGCCAGCTCAGATAAGAACTCCTTCATCATGACGCACCCAAACGCCGGGCCATTCCCGACGATGACACGCTCCGGTTGCACAATTATGGCCTTGTCCTTCTTGAGGAGGAAGGAGTAGCCGACAGAGCTGTAGTCATTGAAGATTGGCCCTGCGAAGAGGTAGGCGTCGGCCGACTCGACGATCTCGGCACAGAAGGCCGTGCTGACGGCACCCCAGTAGGTGCCGATGAAGTGGGGGTGCGTCTCCGGCACGAGCCCCTTGGCCGACGGCATCACCGCGTAGGCGTAGCCACTGGCATCAACAAGGTCGACGAAGGCCTTCCCTGCCTTTGCCACACGCAGCTTGGGGCCGCCAACGAGCACCGGCTTCACCGCCTTGTTCAGGAACTCGACAGTGGCCTCCACCGCAGCCTCCAGACCCATCTTGTTACTCAACCTGCAATGCCACAATTTCATCAGACGAACTGAAAATCTGAAATGCAATGGTACAACCAAACTCATAGCCACAATTTCATCAGACAAACTGAAAATCTGAAATGCAATGGTACAACCAATTTCATAGCATCGAATCAAAAATCTGAAATGCATTGGTACAACCAATCTTATAGCATCGAACTGAAGTGAAATATTACAACATATTGAAATCATCAGACAACTTCCGGTACTGTATCAAATATGCACGATCTCAATACTTATAATTCAACCAGGCGTCCTTTTGGGGGTAAATAATATCCTACGCTCTTGAATCGAGACATGGCATGACAAAATTGGTAGATTATGGGGATAAGCTTCATGATAAAACGGAGAGGGGTACCTGGGGGCGAGGAAGAAGGGGACGGGGTCGCGGCTAAACGTGGGGTGAGGCAGCCCTGGGAGATTGCAGCTGATGCTGAGGTACACAGGCTTGCTCTCCCGCAGCGCCGTCGCGATGGCGGTGTCGATCTGCTCGTGCGCATCCTCCAGATTGGTCACCACCGCCTGAATCCACAAACATTAGCAAACCATCGATCGATCCAACCAAATCTGCAACCCAAGAAATTAGGGGGAAATCCGAGGAGGAGCAGAGGGGGGGACACGTACCTGGTGGCAAGTGACGGTCTGGAAGCAGCGGAGCTCCTGGGAGAAGTCCGGGAGGCCGATGGTGTGGTGGAGGATGCGGTTGGTGCCGTAGTCGTTGGAGTTCGGCCCTCCGGCGATGCAGATGACCGGCAGGTTCTCGCTGTACGCGCCGGCGATGGCGTTGAGCACGCTGAGTCCGCCGACGGTGAACGTGACGGCGCAGGCGCCGACGCCGCGCGCGCGGGCGTAGCCGTCGGCCGCGTACCCGGCGTTGAGCTCGTTACAGCAGCCGACGAGGCGCAGCCCGGGCTCGGCGATCAGGTGGTCGAGCAGCGTGAGGTTGAAGTCCCCGGGCACGGCGAACACGTCGCTGACGCCCACCTGCACCAGCCGCCTCGCCAGGTGCCGCCCCAGCGACGCCTCGCCGGCCGACACGGGCGCGGGGCGCGCCGAGGTCATCGGGCACCCCACCGCCGACGCCGGGCACCCCACCGCGCCGTTGTCCGCCGCCGCCGCCGCCCCGTCCACGGATCCGATATGGGTCTCCATCAAGATCCGATAAACCTCCCCGGGGAAGAAGCAGCAACCGCTACACTAGTGATGACTGGAATGCGTGTAAAAGTCTCGGAATATATTACAGATTCCTGGACTTGTATGAGGTTTTTGGCTTTGACGCTATTTGACGCTTGTTGGGTATGGTTCGGTGGATGGATGGATTCAGCGGTGGGGAGGAATGTGTCTCGTTTTATACCATGGAGGCGGGGGCAGATCGAGAATTGGTGTGGAAACCCAGGGGCTTCCGTGCAAAAACCTGTATTCCTTTCGACGAAAACCACGGGCGAGATTGGGGTGGGGGAGGCCGGCGCGCCGGTGATCTCGCGGGCGATGCGATCTGCTCGGTGGGGCAGCGTGGCTTGGGGCCCGCGCGTCGGTGACTCGCGGTCTCTCCAGAATCCAGATTCGCGACGGAAATGGTTTCGTCGCGATCAGGGGAAGGCGGGGGCGTGTGCGGTGCGGCGGCGGCGGTGGTGTTTTCTGGTTTTGCGACGCAAGTCGTGCGGCGGTTTTGGTTTTGTTTGCTGCGCAAGGTGGACTCGTTTTGGGCTGCGTGGCAAAGGTGTAGGCGGCGGCGGAAAGCCACGCTAGCCAGTAGCTCCAGCCCGCCACATCAGACGTGGTCACGTGGCTCGCCTGAGGCATCCTGATCCCGCACAGGGAGGCGTAGCGGCGCGTAGAGCCGCTTTCTGCATTGTGTCCGCTACCATGGATGACGCATGAGAGCAGAAATAATAGTAAACTATTAGAGCACCCGTAATGATAAAGTAATGTGTTTTCTATAAAATATATACATCTTAGCAATAAACTAGATTAATAGTAAACCACCTCAATAGTATGTCTCCATGGGTATCTATAGCTCTCTCATGTCTTATCTCGTTTTTCTCTATAGACTATCTCTAAGTTAGTAGATAGCTTTGCTCTCTCTTCATTTAATATCTTCCAAGTAGGAAAATATGCTGACATGGATCTCTTGTAAAGAGCCTATAGATAACCATTGTGGGTGCTCTTAATCAGCTATAAATATATTTTAATGAGATAAAAGATAAGAGAGAAGAGAAACGGGCTGCAGATCTGTAGCCAGCTGCAGTGCGGACTCCAAGACATGATGTGTGTATGACAGGTGGGACCATATATTAATAGTATAGTAAGCAACTATTGTATGAATTGGTTATTCGATTAGCTATAAATGAATTGGAGCTTATAGTTGGCTATACTATTAAACTTGCTCTGACGGTTGTAGTGCACGAATTTAATCAAATCGAATCTTTTTTTTTTGGGTAGAAAGATGAAGGGCGAAAAATTGCAGGATTGAGATAATTAAAAAAAGTAAGATAAACATATTTTTTTACAGGATTGTAAATGGTCGATTTGCCTAGTGTTGTTGTAAAAATCATGGAGTTGAAAGATATTATTATGTGTCATTGATATGTAGGTCCTGGTAACACATATCATTCTCATGAACAATGGTTTTGAAACCTGCGTACGTTTGTAGTGGAATTTCTCAAACTTTTTCAATTGTAAAACACATGAAAATATAAAAATGGTGTTTAGGTATACTCAAAGGGAACTTCCATGGAGGACCTCGTGTTAAATTTTCTATAAAATTTAGGCATTCCATAGAAATTTCATATGATCGAATGATATCCACCACTTTATTTCAAATGGTTAGTTAGGAAAAAAATGTTATTATTGGAACAAAAATCTTCAAATTCATAATACTAACATTAGCAGTGGAGGCGACGAGTCTACCACCACCACCACCACCACTAACTTATGAAGTAGGCTATAAGTTACTGTATTTTGAGATGAATGGAGTAATTGACTTATACTTCCTTGTCTCTCTTTGCGATTACTATTGTTTACTTTTTAGATAACACGAACTTTTTACTTATTTCTAATACCAACTTTTTAGATGTTTGAGAACAATTTTATTTTACAAATTAAATAATTTGATAATAAAATGATAGTAAATATGCCTAGGTGTCACTGCCTTATTAGGTTGCCAATTACTATATCGTAAGACCATGAACCTTTCGTGCGCTGTCCCCTTTTTCTCTCCTTTAACATTTTCATTTTATTGGTGCCTCCGTGCCGTGTCATTTTTCTTGTTTCTAGTGGTTCTGCCATCTGACAATTAACCTCGTCCTGTCGTTGACGACTCACCTTCTTCACCGCTCACTGTCACCACGTTTTTTTTTTAATTTGAAACCATACCATTATAATTTTGTAAAGTTTGAGATATGCCATATGTATCTCAATGACATGTAGAATCCACATGAGTCAATGACATGTGAGTCAGAATGACATATTTTAAATTTTACAAAATTATAATGACATGCTTTCAATTTTCCTTTTTTTTCTAAGAGAAACCACTGTTTTATGCATGCGAGCTATTATGGTATGGTTGTAACTCGGTGGAACGGCTAGTAAAAATGATCCACAGACATGGCAAATTCCGAGCGCCGTTCGATGGTAAGACAAACGACTGAAATACCTGCCGTAACACTTAAATATTAACTAAAATAATATTCTCACAAGAAAATGTCAAGCTAGCCTAAATGCCTAATAGAGGAACCAGCACAATCTCAAGTTGCAAAACGAAACCCAGCACACACTCTTCTGTAAACACACCGCAGACTTAAAACTGTCTGCATGCGCGGCTCTCCGGACTCCCGAGTGGCCAAAGCGGCGACGAGGCCACGAGGGTGTGCATCGGAAGACGATTAGCATTGCAAGCAGGCAGCAAGAGCAAACCCACCGTCGCGAAAAAGCAGCAGCGCCAAACAACGTCGCCGCCCGTACGGGCGGCTGCTCCCGCTGGTTTTCTGGTTCCCCAGTGGCACTTGATGACTTGAACGAACTACACCAGGAAGCATCGGGCGCTCCGTTCCAAGAGAGAGAGAGAGAGAGAGAGAGAGAGAGAAATATCGCGGTATAGCAGCGCGCTGCGAGTTGTGGTTAGGTGCTCAGCCGTCACGATCCGACGAGCCGGCATAGTTGCATGAAAGGCATCATTTTTTCAACCTGATCGTCCCCATCTGACATTGAAAGCTTTGACGGAAAAGATTTGATTATTCAAGATCCAACCACTAGGGACAACACAAACCGCTCCATGGCTCACCTGATGACCTGAAACGCTGGAATCATAGGATGGGCGGAGGACTCCTGATACTGGAGGCGCCAGCCGCCACCGATCGAGATTCGAGAAGGAGGAGGAGCGGCTGCCCCCAACTTGTTTTCGTCTCTCTCCGTTGCGTCGTCGTGCGACTCGAAGAGTCAAACCCCGTGGGCTCTTGTACGACTTCCGTAGTTCCGTTGGCCAGCTTGGGTATCAGGGTACACGTGCTACACTTTTAGAGCGTTCACAATGCACCGACTTGACGTTCAGCCCCAACATGTCAGCTCGGAGATTTCTCTCCACCTGAATATTAAGCTCTACGTTCTTCGTCATAGTTGTAGGTCTGAGCCCACAACATTGTGTCCCGCACCATCAAGAAACGGAGAGAGAGGACAGGAGGGGAGGGCTGAGCTCGTTGGGTACTTGGCCGTGCCGACGACGTATCAACCGTGGATGAAGGTTGCCGCCGTTCTTGTCCGCCGCCGCTGCCCGACGCCAAATCTGGTGAGCTCGGTGGATGCGGACGAAGAGGAGGGGCGCAAGCTCAACAGGGTGGCGGCGGTGACACGTCCCAACGGTAGCCACCTCGATCTGTGCCGCCGTTGTTAGGGGCAGGGGCGGACCCAGACCTAGGGTAAGCTGGGCCACGGCCCGGGGCCTGGGATGAAAGGCCCATTGAGAAGTATGCATTTTCATCAGGACTAAGTCTATTTGGCCTCATTTTTCACCATGTAAACTTGTGTTGGGCTGAGATTTCCATGGGGCGGCCGCGGTTAGGGGAGGAGGAGAGGGAGGCGACGGAGAGGGAGAGGACCCTACCGAGATCAGCTGCTCGGCGCCGCCACCGCTCCGCTGCGCCGCTCTACTCCGTTGTGCTGCTGTCGTCCACAGTTTCCGCCCCGACGAGGAGAAGTGGAAGCGTGGACTTTGTCTTGACCTCGTCGACGTCCATCTTCGTCTCGCTCACCAGAGGAGTGGTGCTGGCCGGGTCACCCGGCCGCCGGCGCCGTCGTCGCTCGGGCCACCCCGCCCGCCGCCTTCGTCACCGCTCGGGCCGCCCGGTGTCGTCGCCGTTGGGACCAGGTTGCCCGGCCACCCGGCGCCGTCGCCGGGCCACCCCGCCTGCCGCCTTCGCCACTGTCGGACCGCCCGATGTCGTCGCTGCTAGGACCGCTTCACCGGCCGCCGCTACTCAACTCGGTTTCTCCGATCTCACTTGGGGAAAGAATGAGTGGAGAGAGAGAGATTGGGAATTGGGAGATGAAAAATGAGAGATGGTACTGGCGGGACCCACTACAAGCAACTTGCACTTTGGAGTATGTAGCTTACCACGTTCTTAGTCTATGTTTTTTTTGAAACCTAAGGCGGAACTTTGTTCCACAGTTATATTTAGAAGAAGAGAATTGACCCAGTTTATAAGAAAAACCGGGGCCAAAAACCATATAGCTGCACGGTTAATTAAAGGAAAACCGGCTAAAACCCACATGTCGGTGATATGGGTCTAGGGGTACGCGCAGTAGAAGGAAGTCGCCTTCCCGTCTGGCCACGTGGCTGCACGGCCTGGCCTTCCCCCGCCCCTCGGGGGGCGATTAGGTAGCGCTAAGGTGGCCAGGGGGACTCGGGGTGTCACGTCACGGCCCTCGGGCCCTCGGGGTGCAGCAAGCGAGTTCAAGCACGATATTCTACGGACTAGTCTATCTCTCCGCGGCGTGGACCGTAGACAAGAAGCGTGGTTGGTTCACCGTCGGTTAGCCCTCGAGGCGTCCCTCAACTACCAGCAGAGGCGGCTCAGGCGGTAGATCTACCTCCTCAGAGAGCTTCAGAAGCTGGCTCACTTGGTGTAGCCCTACTATGACACTCTCCGTAAGTCATACTATTCCGTTTTTTTGGAACAATTGTTATTTCTTACTCCCTCTGTCTCATAATACAAGAGATTTTGACTTTTTACTTGTATTGTTTGACTATTTGTCTTATTAAAAAATTTTGAAATTATTATTTATTTTATTTGTGACTTACTTTATTATCTAAAGTATTTTAAACTTAACTTTTCATTTTTTATATTCGCACAAATTTTTTGAATGAGACGAGTGGTCAAACAGTGCAAGTAAAAAATCAAAATCCCTTATACTATGGTACGGAGGGAGTACTATGATACTAGTGCATTCATCTCACAATACTTCTCTGTTGTCGTTTTGAGTGCTGGTTGCCCCAGCAGGTTACTGAGACAGTCGACGTTCAGTATCGAACTCACCGTTCTGAAGGTACATTCGCTAACCGCTAGAATCTATTATATTACTAAATCACTAGAAAAAGGAGCCTCCATATTCGTTCTCATTGTCTAGAAATTCTCACATTAATCGGAGAAAAAGAAAAAGTAAAGTCTATATAGAAATACAATTTAGAAATAGCTAAAATTCGGAATTAAAAAATAATGAATATTAGAAGAGCAGACTAGAGTCCATATAAAAATACAATTAGAAAGTAACTGAAATTCGAAATTAAAACTAAGGAATATTACAAGTAGAGCATAGAGTACATATAGAAATACAATTAAGAAAAAAAATAGAAATTCGGAATTAGAAAATAAGGAATATTAGAAGTAGAGTATAGAGTCCATATAGAAATACAATTAAGAAAAAAAAAAGAAATTCGGAATTAAAAAATAAGGAATATTAGAAGTAGAGTATAGAGTCTATATAGGAATTTAAAACTAACTAAAATTTGGGATAAACATAATAAAATTAAAAGTAGAGTTTAGAGTCCGTATAAAAATATAATTTACAAATAAATAAAATTCAAAATTAAGAAAAACATGGAAAGAAGAGTTTAAAGTCAATATAGGAATACAATTTAGAAGTAACTGAAATTCGAAATTAAAAATTAAAGAATATTGAAAGAGGGGTTTAGAGTACAATTAGAAATAATAAAAAACCATAAATAAAAAATAAATAATATCAGAAGAAGAGCCTAGAGTCTATATAGAAATACAATTTACAGACAATTCGGAATTAAAAAAAATAATATTAAAAGACGAGTCTAGAGTCCATATTGGAATATATATAATTTACAAATAACTAAAATTTGATATTAAAATAA